>NC_090739.1:102483884-102486384 GCF_036898095.1 Palaemon carinicauda | reverse complement strand
TACCATCTGTGGGCTGCTTCAATCCTTAATGTAACTTCCTCAGCCATTTCAGTGTTCTGCGACATAATAGTACCCAGATATTTAAAGGACTCGACTGTTTCAATTCTGATGCCTGCAAGATCTACATTTCGCTGTAATTGCGGTGTTCTTGCTACTTCCAGGATTTTAGTTTTGCCTTCATTTATCTCTAGTCCCACCTGGCAAGCCATTATTTTGAACTGTGTTGTTAGGTTCTCCACCTCCCTGAGGTTGACCCCTATGATATCTATATCATCAGCATAGCCTAAGCAGTTGACCCTTACGTTATTAAAAGTGACCCCTTCCGGCTTGGCAGTTATGCTTCTTGATACCTTTTCCATTACTAGGTTGAAGAGAACGGGGGATAGGATGCATCCTTGTTTTAGGCCGCTTTCAAACTGAAAAGTGGTAGTATATCTTAAGCCGCATCTAACTGAGCATAGGATATTTTTATAGCAGGCTTTCGTTACCCTTATGAGTTTTGAGGGTATTCCGAATTATCATTATATTCCACATTGATGTTCGGTGTATGCTGTCATATACCTGTTTGAAGTCTATGAATAAGTGAGTTTGTTGTTTATTATATTCCCAGTATTTTTCTATGACTTGTCTGAGGGTGAATATTTGGTTAATGGTAGAACGTCCAGCTCGGAAACCACACCGATATTCTCCGATTATAGTTTCTGCATAGGTGGTAAGTCTGTGGTATATAATTATTGAAAATATTTTATATGCTGTAGGTAGTAAACAAATACCTCGATAATTACTGCAGATTAATCTGTCTCCTTTCTTATGTATCGGGATAAAGATTCCTTCCTCCCACTGATCTGGAGTAATTTCTTCATTCCAGATTGTCACCATCAGATCATGAAGTTTTCCTTGAATCACTTCTCTCCCATATTTCCAAAGCTCTACTGGAATGTTATCATTACCTAGGCTTTTATTATTTTTCAAACTTTTAATTGCTTTATTTGTTTCCACTCTAGTGGGAGGCTCCAATTCTAATTCAGGACCCTAATAGGTCTTCTCATTAATGGGATTTACTGGGTCAGGTCTATTCAGTAGTTCCTGAAAATACTGCTCCCATCTCATCACATCCTCGTCTCTCGTGAGTATTTCTCCATCTTTATCTTTACTTATTTGGGTTCTAGCTTGGTAACCCCCTTTTAGTTTGCGGACTCCTTGGTAATGTTGTCTTATTCTTCCTCATTTTCTGTTTTCATCAATTATATAAAGTTCATCAATCAGTTTTTGTTGCTTTTTACTTCTTAAAACTCTATTTACATTTCTGTTTTCCTATCGGGATTCCTCTCTCTAGCCTTCGTCTCTTGGGGCTTGTAATACCCTGGCTCTAACGTGTTTCCTCCTCTCCACCACCTCTCTGCATTCATTATCATACCAGTGGGCATTTCTTCTTCCTTGTATGTAGCCAACTTCATTCTCTGCTGCCTCCTTGACTGTTTCTTCAATTGCTTGCCATTTTGTATTTACATTTTCTGCGTCTGCATCATCGTCTAACATCTCTAGCATTTGAAATCAGTTAGTGAGTTTTATTTAAAATTGTCCTTTACTGCCACTTCTTTCAGCTTTTCTACATCATACCTACTTCTTTTTTTCTACTTGTACTGATTTTCTTGTGCACAGTTTTGCTTTAATTTTTGCCCTTACTAAATAATGATCAGTGTCACAGTCTGCTCCTCGTAGGCATCTGACGTCTTGTAGTGACCTGCGGTGTTTTCTGCTGAAAAGAACATGGTCAATTTGGTTGAAGGTTTTATTGTCAGGTTACTTCTATGTATGCTTATGGATATCTTTGTGGGGGAAGAGTTTCACCAATTATCAGGTTGTTAGTGATCGCAAAGGAAACCAGTCGTGTTCCATTGTCATTTGAATGTTCGTGTAGGCTTTCTCTTCCTATGGCAGGTGCAAATGCGTCTGTCTCCCTGCCAACCTTTGCACTGAAGTCTCCAGCAAGCTCTATCATATCATGTTTTGGGATATCGTCATGGACTTCTTGTAATTTTTCGTAGAACAGATCTTTATCTTGGTCTTTACTGTCTTCTGCAGGGGTATAGCTTCCAATAACCGCCACTCTAAACCACTTACAATTAATTTTAATCGTCGCCAGCCTTTCATTTATACGATGAAAACTAACAGGAGACTTCCTGACATTCTCAATTTAAAAGAACCCAACTCCTTGTTCATGTCTGCCATCTTGTCATCCACTATACAAAATACATTGTTTATCGATTGCAATGCTCCATATTCAGTCCACCTTACCTCCTGTAATACTGCAGTATCCAAATCATATTTACTCAATTCTTCTATCAGACTTTTAGCATATCCTGCTCTATGTAAACTTCTAACGTTCCATGTACCAATCTTTAAGGGAGTCTTCCATGTGAGTGGTCCACTTTCTTGCGCGGAGTCGTCAACGTTATATCCGTCCGGTTCAATCCTATCACGAGTTTCCATAACAATA
>NC_090739.1:102473884-102476384 GCF_036898095.1 Palaemon carinicauda | reverse complement strand
GACACTGAAGATGCAGTAGGATTATAAGCGTTTATTTCTTGTGTGTGTAACACTTACTGTATACTCTAAGGAAATGTATTGTACGTTATAATTTGACTAAAAAAAATAACGAAAATTAAGGATATTTTTGTCCATTTTATTAATTTGACCAAAGGCTAGAGACATGAATATATATTCACAATTGAAGATTGTATATATACTTATAGAAGAAAAGAGAAAACACAAGAATAAATTTTACTGAAACAACATAATTTTCTATTGATTAGACAGTTAAACTTGTAGCAGAGATTATGAATCACATGTGAATATAATTAGATTAAAACATATCAGAAATAGAAAAGAAATCAAATAAAAGCACTATTAGAATTTTCGAGAACTAGACATTTGCGTTTGCTGTATAAAATTTTTGCTTTTTAACTGAATGTTTTATTCTTTTTTTTTCTTTCTTTTTAGGTAGGCAATTAATTTTCAAAAGCTGCAGTAAATCTATTTGGAACACAGGTTCACATCAATCAGGATTGAAAGAATTGCGGGAGAAAAAGATGAATCCTGAAATGGAAAGATGCCAAACAACAGATGAACGAATGCACAATAGTTTGTTGTTTATTTCCAACCTGTGTTTTTTCGATTGAAGAAGACAAGTACAGGATATTGTTTATTTCCTACCTACTTTTTTCGTAAAAAAATAACAAAAATGGTTTTACAATCGTATATTAATAATGAAGTAATTCGGTTATAACCAAATGAAAGAATGGGGAATGCACTTGCTTTTCTTCAGGATAGAAATGAAGCTAAATTTTATTGACTTGAATATGCGAGAAACATACTGTAGTAATGTTTATTGATGTTGTTATATTTTCAGGGTTTAGAAAAAAAAATCATAAAAAAGACGGGTCTATTTAAATAAAGTTTTTTACTCAAAATAAGCGCTATTGGGATAAAGAGACAAAATGGCTGTGTAAAAGGTAATAAAACTAAATGAAAAAAGAATACGAAGAATGTTACTTATCGAAAAAACTACAATAAGGAAAATCGGATTAGCAGGTGATTTTAAAACCTGTTATACGATATTCTGTACTAGGACAATAAAAGTAATAGTCCCAGAGCTCGGAGGGTTTTATTTATGTTTTTGAGTGCAAAAGGTCTGCTAGTTCTTTCTATAGTAGAATTTTCTCAGGAATTCAAAAATCTATTTCTTACAAACACAGCGGTAGCCGTTTTTTTCAGAAACTGACGTTAAAGATGGGTACCCCTTGTGAAAAAGAGCAATCTCCGTGGCACCTTGCAATTCCATACATATTTATTTAAATGCGCATTTCCCAAATTTGAATGTATATAATGCCTCCAAATAATTATTCTATGATTAAGAATACCTTATTATGCTTCATTTGGTCGAATAATGTTAGATTATTTTGATTTTTGTTCTTTCAGATAAGCCTAGATGTCGCCAAAAGTTGTCGCAAACAAGTGAATTCTGTAATTTTCTCTCTTTTTTCAGATTATATACAAAAGAAATGTTCAATATGTTTTGGGTACTGTTGTGGCCTATATTTCTCATTCACCATGTTTTTTAAAAACATTTTGAAATCTATCATGATGTAGTTAAGATGAACAATGCATTAATGAATGGGCATACAATCGCATTGTTAATTATGCTGATATTTGGATAACTTTACACATTTCGTATAAACCACAGTTTCTTTTGCTTAATCCTTGATTTCTATCTGGGTTTATCTGCAAATTCATCCTATTTTCTTGTAATGTATATTTCAAATCTGCTTTGCCAGGTTTACCTGAATCTGGAGCTGTTGGATGGCTTTATTAATGGTAGTTAAGTAAGTTAATCGTAGGTAATTAAGGTGGTGGTAATGGTGATGGTGATGTCGCATAAATATTATTTGTGCTTTCAGGTTAGTGTAGTGTAAAAAATGGCAAATAAGATCTCTTGTACTCTCCATACCACTGGAAAATGCATGGATGAGGTGAAGACATTTGATCCAGATTCATGGGAGAAAGTCAAACATGCTGATGGTGCACGGCGAAAATTATTCAAAGATTCAAAATACTTTTCAGTTAAGCTTCCTGACTATTATGGTGATACAGATGGGTATCACTCTCAATGTTATAAAAGTTTCACTGCTGTTCGTCAGACCATACCAGACAATTTACATGCAAAGGCAAATACATCTGAAAAAACCTTACGATCCAGCATTGAACATAACCCAGCATCTAGCACAGGGATTTTCCCAAAACTATGCTTGTTCTGTAACTGCAGTGAAAAGTCAACAGGAAAAAACAAAACCAGCCAAAAGAAAGCCTAGGCAACTGTGAAACCATTGCGAGTGCCCAAAGTATCCAAGATGCAGCACAGACACTGTGTGATGGACAGCTTTTGGCAAGAATTGCTGGTATTGACCTCATCTCTAAAGAGGTCAAATATCACCACTCCTGCAGAAAATCTTACCTTCAACGTGCCCAGAGAGAACTGGTGACATCCAAT
>NC_090739.1:102448884-102468884 GCF_036898095.1 Palaemon carinicauda | reverse complement strand
ACTACATAAACCTTCGGCTTAGTTCTAATGCATGAAATTGTTTCCTGAGCTTCTCTACTAATTAAAAAGGGAACCTTTAGTTTAATTGACAAATCAAATCCACCATGACCACCTCTATCAGACTCAACTGGAAGAAATACGAAGCCTTTATATCAGAACTTTTCCCTTTTCTCGTCTATCCTTTATCACAATTTGGGAGTTCTGTTCTTTTGAAAATATTTTCAAAAATTAAATACCCGTTTGAATTTTGTATATGTGAGTCACAATCGTTGTTGAAATAATGAATAAACAATTAAATAAGGAAAGTGGAGAGGTAAAAGAATATATTGCCATTATACAGATTTTTTCTTTGATGATTATGAGGAAGTAGGGATAAATCCATTGGTTTAATTGCCACGCACTGGCACGCATCCTCCCGGATCGTCCCGCACTGTTCCCGACACGTTCACTCCAGTTCGCTCATCGTTCACGACTAGTTCACGCCAATTTTGTCGTGGCAATGCGTGCCACAAATTTTGAACATTTCAAAATTCTCGCCACGACTGGCATGCATGCCACGCACCGTTCACGACACGTTCACTCCAGTTCCCGCATCGTTCACGCCAGTTCACGACAATATGCGTGCCAATGCGTGCCACAAATTCTTGCAAGTGTCAGGGTACCTTAAGTTGAAACACAGAGTCATCCGTGCAAGCTAAAGAGTATCAATCTCAAAAACAAATATCTCAAAAACAGGCAAAAACAGTATTTTATATACACAATATACCACTGTGGTCTATCATTCTATACATGGAAAATTATTTTAGTAGGATTAGACACTACAGATTTAAGAAAAAAACATTCAAGTTACATCATATATTTGAAATTTCGCTTTGTGAGAAAAAAAACGAGTGGTTTATATATTTTCAGTACTATAGTCTGGGTAAAATACTGTGTATTCCATAATAGTTTTCTGATTAATAACTTTTTTATAAATACCATCTTATTTTCATTTTTTCCCGTTAGTTAGTAGGTTAGCCAAGGCACTAGCCGTCCTGTTGACTGGCCAGATAGTACTTTAATACACTGGACCTCTCTCTGGTACCAGCTCATTTTTCTTTTACCTACACATACATTGAATAGTCTGGCCTATTATTTACACATACACCTAACAAAATTCTATTTCACTACTGCAATGCAATTTTTTAGAGGCTACTATCTACTATTTAGCTATGGTAAGCATTTCATCTAGGAGAGCACTCCATTAATCAAACCATTGTTCTCTACTCTTGGGTAGTGTCATAGCTTCTATACCATGGTTCTCCACTGTCTTGGGGTTGATCTTGAGCTCTCTAGGATATTATTCTATCTATTTTCTGATTTCCTTTCCTCACTGAGCTATGTTCCCTGTTTGAGCATCCAGGTAATAGTAATAGTGATGATAATGATAATGTTAACTCGTGTATAATAGTTTTTCATTCCATTTCAATAGTTTAGAAAGCTGGATATAAGAATACAATTTCCTCCTTTTAAACGAGCTTTCTTATGGTTTGGATTTGAATTAAACCTTAAAAAATTGGGATAGTTTCTGTAAAGACGACGTTTCTTTCAACTGATTGCATGCAGATGATATGCATATTTTAATTCAAACAGGTTATTCGATAACCTTTTCTTTTGGTTCTTCTTGTCCACTTGGATTGTTTGTAATGAGGTCATCTCTATTTAGGTAATATTTCGTTTTCAATTTCGTTAAACAAGATAATGAATCAAGCAATCATTCTGCAGACGCTTTTCAATGGTGCACTTTATTCACACCTCTTATAAAATAATTGGATTTTAGTAGAAAAGGTTTTCAAAATTAGGTTCTAAGTTCACCATTTCAGAACCACTTTTGAATTTGAATTTATTACTATAGATTCTTTTATAGAGGTATATGAAAAATATTCATTATTTATGTGTGGAGACTGGGGAGGTCCTGTGGCTTTATTGCTATCTATTGCCCACCGCACCGATCACTCAGTATAATACGTAATGTTTGGTAATTAATTATCTTATGCCATCCTCACAATATGAGTAGTAATCTTATTACCCAAATTATTGGAAACTGCCTAATTTGACTGATTATTTGTTAATATACACTCAGGGCATTGATGCTTTGATTCCATTCTCCAAAATCAAATTTAATCCATCTATCCGTAAAAAAATAAATATCTATCAAAGACTTTACTTCCTAAAACTTCTTCATGATTGGTAATATCAATTTACTGGATACTAGAAATATTTAGATCAAGAACGATGTATAATAGGCTCTTAATCATTTCTGCTGATACTTAAGAACCATTCAAACTGATAGGAGATTTAGTTTAGCTATTTAAAATCAATTAAGGTTTGTGGGAGGCTAGTCGAAACCAATTAAAACTATGCAGATTATATTCTAACTATTAATTGCAAGTGCACTAACCTTTGATAAAAATTATACTCGATAAAATATTCAATTCAGGTGACTAAACCCACATTATATCTTAGAATAATTTCTTTTATCAGAAGCTTATTATTGCTGGAAAATAGCTTTACAAAATTACATGTTTTTTTTCATTTATTTCCTATTATACAAAGTATCTGACATTTACTGACAATTAAATAACTGAATATAATGAAATATATTTTTGATGTCACCCTTAAATGCTTAAACCATCAAACAGTAAAAAAAATGTATAAACACACACATTCATATATATATATATATATATATATATATATATATATATATATATATATATATATTTATATATATATATACAGTCAGTATATATATATATATATATATATATATATATAGTATATATATATATATATATATATATATATATATATAATATATATAATACATAAATATATATATAATGCATATATATATATAATATATATAATACATAAATATATCTATATATATATATATATATATATACATATATATATATATGTATATATATATATATATATATATATATATATATGTATATATATATATATATATATATATATATATATATATATATATATATATATATATATATAAAACTGGTCTACTGTAAGAAAGAGGCCTCAGACACGTCTTTCCACTCGAGTCAATCTATTACAGTCTATACCCGCAAATTTTCATAGGTAGTCAATACATTGTGTTCTCTTCCTTATCCTGCTCTATTTGCCATCTATAGGGGCGCATTTTTTTATTTCAATGTCCATCTACCATCTGTCATTCTCATCAAGTGTCCTGCCCACGTCCAGTTCTTTATCTTGCATGTTGTTAGAGTATCCTCTAATTTGCTCTCCTATCTATGTTCCTTTTTTTCTCTTTCCTAGTGTTATTCCCATCATTATTCTCTCCTTAGCTCTTTGAGTGGTAACTAGCATATGTCCTAAAGCTATAGCGAGGCTCCAATTGTCTGATGCATAAGTTAATACTGGTAGGACTATCCCATTAAATGCATTTCTTTATAGAGAAAGTGGCATTTTACTTTTCATAATCTCATTTTGTTTACCAAATGCTCTCCATTCTATGTTTATCCTTTTAATTTCGGTCTCATGTCCTGGGGAAACACTTGCTGTCTATCCTAAGTACGTATATTCAATAATAATCTATAGAGGTTCGTCCATAACCCTTATTTGTTGTCTCTCTGCATATTAATTGACCATTATCTTAGTTAACTCATATTCGAGGATTACATCAACATCACCATCATCATCATCTCCTACGCCTCGGTTAGATTTTACCAGTCAGCACTCTCTTCTCCATTCATCATATTCTACTTCAAGCTTCACAGTTCTCAGCCATGTAGGCCTGGGTCTTCCAACTCTTCTAGTGCCTTGAGGAGCCCAGATGAAAGCTTGGTTTACTAATCTCTCTTAGGGAATGTGATGAGCATGCCCAAACCATCTCCATCTACTACTCACCATGATCTCAACTACACAAGGCACTTGAGTAATTATATAAATAGATATTTTCCAGGAAAAAGGGGGAATAAAGTTTTTGATAAATGCTATAAAGCTGCCCTTGACTCATGAAGCTATTAATAGTATTTCAGCAAAAGTGGGTTTGCTTGAATATAGAATTCAATTTTGCCATTCTATTCAAAACCCGCTTAATTATCCAGTGATTTGAAGTAAATCTTATATGCATAAGGGCAATATGCAAATTGATTCAATATTTAGTCCGTTTTCTGGTATAAATGATTAAATTTTGGAAGGTCAAGGTCGCAGTCAAGCAAAATGTCCAATTCATGTAATCAATCATAAGATTGGACGTCATTGTCAAAGAGACTTCAAACTTGGTTCATATCTGAGTGAATGTAAATACACGCCAAGAAATACATGTTAAGATCGAAGGTCAAGGTCGAGTCCATGGTCAAGGGCAAGTAAGAGGTCAAATTCCGGTCATCAACCCTACGGCCACAATTCTAATCGTAAAGTAGTGAAACTTGCAACGATTTCAAACTGTTATGTAAAGAGCTGGAAATTATCAAATTTGGAAGGTCTTACTGACGAGCAAAACATCCACATTACGTGATCAGCCATAAGTTTGGACAATCGTGGCACAGAGACATCAGACTTGGTTCATATTTGACTGCATGGAAATCCACGCCAATTAATACATAAGGTCAAAAGTCACGGTCAAGGTCGAGCAAAAGGTAATGAAATAAGATGCCGCGGTCGGAGGTCTACTCTAAAGAGTGCTCCTTTAGTTTTTTATGTAATTGATATATTTTCACTATAGCTTCTGGCTGATCGTCCTTTCAAATAATGAAATCAACAAAGTAGGATACGGGAAGGGCTACAGATAGCCCAAGATATCAACATCAAGCAATAAAAATTTGAATGAAAATTTTTATTCTATTTTTTCCTTTGTAACAACAATAACCTACGCCTTATGAAATTCAGTTCATACCATTTCCTGGAGATCAAGAAATATTACTACAAAACAGAATTCCGAAATCTTACTGCATTCTCGTCATCTTCATTTGGGAGGGCGTGTTTACATTCAGCTGAGATACATCAACTCTCCACATCAACACTTTCATGAATTTCCAAAACTCTGGTTATGTGATGGTTGGTTCCGAAACTCTGTTTCCAGGAGGATTCTCTAACGTGTTTAATTCGCCTGGGAATATAAAACAAACACCTCTCTTTCTAAGCGTAATTCAAAGATTATGTTTCAGCATAAATTATGAATTACTATCCAAATTAACTATCAATTTTTCTTTTATAATGTACTCACAAAGTTATGTAAACCCTTTAAGTTGTTACATATTCAATAGTCGATTTAAGAAATGTCAACACAATATCACTCACACACACACACACACACACACACACACACACACACATATATATATATATATATATATATATATATATATATATATATATATATATATTGGTGTGCTACTGTCTTAAGCACACATTTGAGTATGAGTTGTTTTCAGATGTATTTAAATGGATTAACTGAATACATCTTAATGGTTTTTAAGTTTTATTTTTATAAAACAACAGAGTTAAACATATCCATCTCTGGAGGAAGCTGTGTTGGTCCAGACGACCAATTCTGGTGAAGTTTAGATATGAACTGAATAAATTATCGATATCACAGATATCGTATGCTTGCTTTAATTTAGCCACGTGACGGAATCGGAAGACACCTGCATCCGGTGACGTCACAAACTTTCACACGAGGAGACAATGTGTTGACGTTAAGAAAGAATGTCAATTTGCCGAGGTTTGCATTATACATCCTGTTTATAATTTGAATGACTACAGCAATCCCAGGGTTAGCTCTTCCAACCAACATGACATATTACGTCATTTGTTTTAAACATGTAATATTACTATTCTAATTATTACATAAGCTCGGCCAGCTATCTCAATTTTTTTTTACAAAAATTTAACAACAAGCCGAAACATGGTTATTAGGTGTGACTGGACATACGTATCATTCTTTGTTTAACTTTAGCCATAATCAACTGAGGACGAATGTCCAAATAGGCACAATAAAAAATAATAACAATAATGCATACAAAAAAGATATTACCAAAGCAAAAAGAAAAATGCATGATAAAACCAAGATCATATATATGGTACATTGCTAGCAAATGATTACATGGTACCAAAAAACAAAATAAATTCTGACTTACATATGATTCGGTAACTTGATAAAGAATAATTGTTACCTTTGTCAGAAACAAGATACTCAATTTTTAGTGCACAAACACGAATTCCTGGTACGTACACGTACCACGGTTTCGTACATATATATATATATTTATATATAGGGCTGATATATTTTATTAGATGCCCATAGATTCTGTTATATATTTTATTATATTTTTCTTTTCTCTTTTCTTTTTTTTAACATTCCGGCTTATATACTTTTATTAGATGCCGAGAGAAAAAAATGATTTATATCCTTTTTTATTTTATTTATTTTTTAAATGTTGTTTTAAATGTATTTTTAACAATGCAAATGTAGAGAATTTCTTTAATTACATATTACTAGCGTACTAATCAGCTTTTCATACAAACATCTTCCCGACAAATTCCTTCTTTAGCGAATGAGGTGGCCACTCATACAGCTTTGAACTGGATTAAATAGGGGGTATTGTCAGGGCTATGCAACTCATTCCTTTGTAGCTGCTTGCTGTGCCGTAACCTACGCCAAACAAGGATGTTCACGGCGATAAATATCATCACCGTGAAACACAAACTAGCCAGTATTATGGGGTGAAGAATTTCTTCATAAGTCGGTGACAGGTGGTCCTTTTCGGTAAGTTTCATCAACCGCTTTGCCACACGGCCGTTGTATGGGAGAGGAAGTGCTGGCATTGTAGAGGTCCACGTGAAGTTCGCGAAGTAGGCTCGTTCTCTGATGATTGTCCGTAGGCCAGTCACCATGGAATTCGGGGAAGTCCCGATACAACCATCTGCTGCGACGAAGATGTGGGTGAAGGATGTGGATCCGTCAGGGCATGATACATTGAAGCCGTCCTTGTCGTATCGTATCCACGAGCCATTATTTAGTCTGCAATTGAATTCTTTATTGTCAAAGGGATAAAGCTTATCCAGACAATTTTCACTTGTATGGGAGAGAGCACCGTCTAGCACTATACCTAACTCGCATGAATCCATTAAGTTTTTACGGAATTCAAATGAGTCAGCTGTACATATTTTTCTATCCATTGCGTCTGAACAGTGAGTTAATTGATTTAAGTCTTTAATGACCGTATATGTTTCCTTGTCTGGGGAAATCAATACGTGTCCTGTCAAACTGGATATTACTGGATTTGAGTGATTCGTCATGAAAGTCGGAAATGGTGATATCCTGTAAGATTGCCAGGCATCAGAAGAATCAAAGGGAATTGTAATCCTAATCTTGTCATTATCTACGTTTACTGTAATTAGGCTGTAATAAAATTCTAACCTATGTTCGTCTAACAAAGGAACATAGCCTAGTTTATCCCTTCCGTTCTCCAGAACTAATTTTAAGTAACGTATAGGCAACAAATGGGGCGACAATACACCTTTAGTTGCTAACGTGATAGCTTCTACATAATCCTTGGATTTCTCAATGAAATGTGCAATTCTGTTATGTATGTGATCTATCTTTGAATCATAATACGTTAATGTTGCCAACAAATCCTGTACTTCCATAATCTGAACGATATTATCTGAATGTTCATTTAACAAATCCATAATTTTATTGATTGAAGCTAACTGATCCCTTAGTTCTGACATAATCAATTCATCTTTATGAGTCAAGAACTCAATTTTCTTATTTTGATTACTAATTTTAAGACGATTGGAAATTCCTAAACCTAAACTTGCAACAGACCCAAAGATGCTTAATGCAGCATAAATGAATGGATTCCGTCTTTCTTTATGTTCGTGTCCTACAGTCCACATCAAAAGGTCATAAGCCAAAGATCCTGTCTCGCCAGTCTTATTTTTCAAGTCATCAGATAGCATCTCTGCAACTTTTAATGTTGATCCAAGCAAACTCTTAGTAGTCAAATGAAAATGTCTTCTATGCAACTCATCCAATGATGCAGAAAACCTTGAAATGGCGGTTCTTAAGCTAGTGACATCATTCTCTTGAAGAAAAATTGCTTGCATATGCACTTCGACAATTACGTTGGTTGATGTAATAAAAATGTCTTCTTGTCTTTCAACTATATTGCCATGTTTAAAATATATATTTTTAGTCTTAGAACTCATCCCATACGAGAAAAATGTTTGAGCGAACAATATCACTCCCAACAACAAAAAATTCATCTTGGAAACCTGTAACGAGAAAAAATATATGTAATTACTCCTGTATTAAAATGAAAACTTTTAATCACATAAAATAAAATTTTCCCTCACTTCTTTTCCTCTCTTTTCTTTTTAATTTCTTATGTGAGACAATGGTACTATTCTCTCATCCGTGGGTTGGGCTACGTTTTGAATTCTAAACCTATTGGCCGTTAATGTTTCCAAAATGTTAAATGGGCCTTCAAACTTAGGTGTTAGTTTATAGTTGAGCCCTTTTCTGACATTGATTTGAATATAGATGTTATCACCCACGGTATATGTTTTAGTTGGTTTCGCTATTTTATCATGATTCCTTTTCATTATGATTTGTGATTCTTCTAAATTCTTTCGAAGGATATCATATCGACTTATACTTGCATTTATACATTCTTTTAAAGGATTTGATAGATTAGTTGTAGGCGTTAATACATGGAAAGGTGTTCTAACTGGGGTACCATACAATGCTTCATGCGGTGACATTTTAATTGATATATGATATGAATGATTCAGAGTACTCAGTGCCGCCGGTATTGCAATATCCCAGTTGGGGTCTGATCCCCCTAGTGTTACCCTCAATATATTTAATATCTTCCTATTTGCTCTTTCCACTAGCCCATTCGACTCTGGGTGATATATCATGGTATTAATCTTCTTTATGTTGAGGAATTCACACAATAAGGTAAGAAAGTGATTATTAAATTCACCACCCGAGTCTGAGATTATCATGTGTGGAATTCCATGTTTACAAATGTAACACTCGTAAAACTTCCTAGCGCATTCAATCGCAGTTTTAGTTTTAAGCGCTATTAGTTCTGTATATCGAGTTAAAGCATCTATAATTACTAAGAGGTGCTTATTTCCTCTGTCTGACTCGTAAAATCCTGTTAACAAATCTAAATGTATTCTTTCAAAGGGTTGATTGGGAACAGGATAAGCTCCTAGGCTGACAGGTGTTTTCGTATGCCCTTTGTTTTCCTGACATGTGCGACAATTAGCTATGTGTCTTTTTATATATGTAAGCATTGTATGCCAATAAAACAATGATTTGGCTTTCTGTGACATTAATGAGAACCCAGGGTGTCCATGTAATGGATTTGAATGCAACCAATTCAGGACAGTGGAAATAAGTGAGTTTGGTACTACTACCTGGTCGTTAGTTACATGTCGTGTATTGCGGGTTTTCCTTGTCACAGTCCTACACAGAATATTATCTTTGATTATATAATTCTGCTGCTTATACTTTATATATTCCTTTTCTTTATGATTGCCTTTCAAAGCATTTATAATTGTTTCTATTTTCTGATCTTTTCTTTGCTCAGTCTGTAACAATTCAGCACTCCAGCCTAAATCTTCTTGTTCAGATATTGTTTTCACAATAGGCATGGATGTTGATATATCTATTAATTCAGCTAAAGGCTCCGTACAAGATGACACGGGGTTGCGTGATAATGCATCCGCAATGATATTTGCTTTCCCAGGTAAGTACCCGATTCTTGCGCCAAAATCTTGAATGATCAAATGCCACCGAGTTCGCTTAGGGCTGTGATTGAAGCCTTTAAAGAACTCTGTTAGTGGTTTATGGTCAGTAAGAACCTTAACGGGATAACCGTAAATTATGAACTTAAAATGCACTAGCGAATTAACAATAGCTAGTCCTTCCTTGTCTATTACTGCATACTTACTTTCGGAAGTTCTCAATTTTCGAGAATAGAAAGCTATCGGGAAAAACTGTTTATCATATTGCTGAAGCAATACCCCTCCTACTCCTAAGTCTGAGGCGTCTGTTGCAATGAAGAATTCCTTACCGAAGTCAGGAAATTTTAAGATAGGAGAACTACACAGTTCATCTTTCAAAGTATGAAACGCCTGTTGATGTTGCTCAGACCATATGAAATCTACGCCCTTCTTCGTAAGATCAGTTAAAGGAGCGGCTATTATTGAATAGTTGCGTATAAAACGCCTGTAATATCCACTACAACCCAGAAATTGCTGTATTCCCTTGACATTAGTAGGTATGGGAAAATTACGTATAGCCGACACCTTATCATGGACTACTTTAAGACCTTGGCTTGACACCATGAAACCCAAATATATTAATTCTGTTTTGAAAAATTCACACTTACTAATCTTTACCCTTAAGTTATGTTGTCTTAATCTCTGTAGTACTAGTTCTAACTTACGTAGATGTTCTTCTAAGGTGTTGGAAAAGATTACAAGATCATCCATATAGGCATGCAATATATCCCCTAACAAGTCTCCAAACACTATGTTAATCATTCTTGTAAATGTTATAGGAGCATAACGTAAACCAAAAGGCATCCGTAAAAATTCATAATGTCCCCTGGCTGTGCTGAAGGCTGTGTATGGGATACTATCTTCTTCTAATGATATCTGGTGAAAGCCTTTAAGTAAGTCCAAACTGGTAAAATATTTATTCTGACCTAACAAAGACAAAATATCGTCAGTACATGGCACTGGGAATCGATCAGGGATCGTTTCCTCGTTTAGACGACGAAAGTCGACGCAGATACGCCATGTTAGATCTTTTTTCGGTACAACTATTAAAGGAAAATTATAAGGGCTATTTGATTTTCTAATGACTCCTTCCTCTAACATTTTACCTACTTCATCATTTATTTCATTCTGGAATTTCATAGGGAGTCTGTACGAGGGTACATATATAATTTTCTGCTTGTCTTTTAACCTTATTTGATGCTCGATCACATCTGTTTTTCCTAAGGATCCATCCGTTGTGGAAAAGACATCTGTATATTTAGTTAAAAGTTCAAAAATTTTCTGCTGAATTTCTTCGTCTTGAATGTCCTTACTGATTTTATTTTTAATAGATCGCAAAAGGGATTCATCCGCAACTGATTGAGAGTGATTGATTTCAGCAACGGTAAGAATACGATGTTTATAAACTTCTACATCCAAGATATGTTGATTTTTGTGAATTACTAAAGTGTTATTTAAATGATTACAGACTTCGATATTACATTGCTGATGTGAGCCTACTGTATAAATAGCTTGTGTGACAGACAATCCGTTAGTTTTCAAAGTATCGGAAAGGATTAATATTTCAGATCCCGGTAGTGTTTTCTTTATTTGCACTATTAAATTTGAAGGTATGTTTGGTTCGATATATTGCGTGCAAAATGATATTACGGGTGAACGAGAATTCTGCTGGGTCGCGTATATTATTTCTTTATTAGTGAGACAAGTTATTGGTTCTTCAACGTACGTTACGGTTACATTTGTCGTCTCCTTTTTATCCAAAACTGACTTTAAGGTATTAGAAGACTTATAGAATTTCCCTTTGATATACACGCCGTGCTTGGCAGGAGCTAAGATAATGTTTTGATTTCCCATAGATGGGTATCCTATAATTACAGCTGGATACATATTAATGTTTTTTACAACAACAAATGTATCGGCAAACGTGCGATTACCGACTCTGAACTGAATATGAGTTATGCCTATGACGTTTAATTCATTATTTCCTATACCTGAAAGTCTAATTCCTGATTTTTCAATCGGAAAGTTCGAAAACAACAAATGATGCGTCTTCAAATCCATAATATTACGTGGACTACCAGAGTCAAAAAATAACGTAAAGGATTTGTGTTCTAAATTTACAGCATATAAGGTTGGCCGTAACTCATTTTGGCTTATTATTGTATGAATTCGTTGCAAATCTACGGGAGCATGCACTGTTTTACTTAATTCGGCCGTGTGTTTCATAGGAAAATCTATTTTCTCACAATTATCTGATAAAACATTAAATTGATTATTCAATACTATTGATGTTGACATAAATGACCTTGACCCAACATCACTCTCTTCCCCTCTAGAGTTAACTATGTGGTATTTGCTTTGCTCTGCACATTCTGAAAATTAGGCTGACTTTGCGAGGTCTGGTTTGACGGCCCAGGCTCAGCGATATTTGAAGAAGTGTTTGTTTGTTTCGGACTCTGAACTGCATTGACATTTTGTTGTTTCTTCTTATTGTTAAAATGAGGATTTTTCTTTTTATTTCCATATGGAACTGACTCTGGAATTGACTGTGTATTTCTAGGATATTGTTGTGTCTTACGCGCGTAACATTGACTATAAGAATGTGATGCTGTGTTGTGAACTGAACAAAATTTCGTTCTACAGTCTGCGCTTATGTGACCTTGACGTTTGCAGTTGTAACACGTCACTCCCGCTACTGGACTGTTAATTACGTTCACTGTTTGTGGTTTTGTTTCATTCTTAGCAAAAACTTGAGTTAACACGGGATCGAGATCTGGACACTTGGACATGTGTTTCTTTATCTGTTTATAGACATCCAATTCCGTACTTGCAGGCATTAACTTCTTATCAAAGCACCGCACTAAAGCTTCAGGCAACATAAGTGTCATGCAAGTTAAATACATTAATCGTAAAAAATCTTTCACGGATATGTTATCGTTAGTAACCCAAGTGGAATTACCTAAAATGCCCTGATATTCGTTAAGCCTATCAGCTATGAGAGCTGCTCTCTCAATAACATTAAGCCGATTCATAGTGGCTTGATTAAGTGTATTTCGTAACGTTAACACTACATCCAAAGCTTCCTCACCCCCATAAATCGCGCGTAACCTAACTTTGAAATCATCCCAAGTAACTGCTTCCTGAAATGAAACACCTCTTAAATACGCACTCGCATCCCCTTTAGAAAAATCCATAAAACTTTTAGCTTCTTGTAATTGTACAAAAGGATCTACGATTTGTTTGGCATTTAAATGGGCATCAACGGATGAAATCCATGACTCCACATTTTGTGGCAAGAACCCGTTGACACGACCTTGAAAAGGAAGGATTGCTGACCTGGCATTTACAAGTGTCACAATTGGAGGAGGATTAGCCTGGCCTATACCACTAGGTCCAGGGGTAGGGCTGACAGGAGGAGCCATGACTGCTGTATTTTTTTTTTCTATCTCTTTGACCCCTTTCAATCCTATCAAAATATCTATATGAGTACAGACGCCCACTGCGTAAACGCATATGTATAATAAAATTCCCCCAACAATGTTACTAATCCCAAAACATTTCCCCCCAAGAGTTTCTGAAAGAAAAAGGAATTAGCACAAAGAAAGAAAAATTCTAAATGAGAATTCGGAGTTTCTTATAACAAAGTTTAGGAATTCACTCACCCCAGTAACAATTGACTAACGACTTGTGATAACTACACTTCACTGCCCAAACTGAAATGAATACAAAAACGTCTGTACTTAGCTTATATATGAAGTCGACACGTCCTCTCTCTCTCTCTCTCTCTCTTGATGTTTTGTTAGCGATGTCTCGTTCTAGTTTCTTGTTGAATGTAGTTCTTCCTGGATATGTCTTGCAATTGTTGAACGCCAGTCCTTGGGTTTCCTAGGATGTTGCTTGAAGATTCAAGTTGTATACTAACATATGTTGATGTTAGCTTTTCCGTTGGACTTAATCAAAATTGTAGATTCTTGTAGATAATGTTGAGTTCTTGAAGATCTTTATCAGGTTTTACAGCTTTTATTTTGAAGTCTTGAAGATATTTCTCTGGTTTTACAGCTTTTATGTTGAAGTCTTGAAGATATTTCTCTGGTTTTACAGCTATTATTTTGAAGTCTTGAAGATATTTCTCTAATTCTTAGAGTTTAACCGCTGTCTTAGAGTTTAATCGCTGTCTTAGAGTTCCACCGCTGCCACCATTTATTGGTGTGCTACTGTCTTAAGCACACATTTGAGTATGAGTTGTTTTCAGATGTATTTAAATGGATTAACTGAATACATCTTAATGGTTTTTAAGTTTTATTTTTATAAAACAACAGAGTTAAACATCTCCATCTCTGGAGGAAGCTGTGTTGGTCCAGACGACCAATTCTGGTGAAGTTTAGATATGAACTGAATAAATTATCGATATCACAGATATCGTATGCTTGCTTTAATTTAGCCACGTGACGGAATCGGAAGACACCTGCATCCGGTGACGTCACAAACTTTCACACGAGGAGACAATGTGTTGACGTTAAGAAAGAATGTCAATTTGCCGAGGTTTGCATTATACATCCTGTTTATAATTTGAATGACTACAGCAATCCCAGGGTTAGCTCTTCCAACCAACATGACATATTACGTCATTTGTTTTAAACATGTAATATTAGTATTCTAATTATTACATATATATATATATATATATATATATATATATATATATAGATAGATAGATAGATAGATGGATAGATAGATAGATACAGATATACATGCAATAAATATCATCATTGCAAAGTCTAACTCTGCAAATTTTCCCCAAGCTCCAGCAAGTAGCATTAAAGGAAAAGTTGAAATTATTCATACTCTGCTGCGTAAAGTCGCGTACTGAAGAGGCAAGCAGCGCACATGCAGGTGGAATACTATTAACGATCCGCCATCAATTGGAATATCCGGGAATTAATTCCCATTTCGACGACTTACAAAGGCCCCAAAGGAAGTCTTTTACTATTCTCCGCTGCCAAAGGAGACTATTCTGATTCCCTCCGCGATTTTCGAAAGCTTTTACATCATAGAGGGACCTCTGATAAGCTTACGGTTGAGATAGGTCCTTGGTGATTCGTTTGACAATGGGATTAACACGGTATTTTTTGCTTGATCTATGAAGTTGGGGTAATTCTGTGACTGCTTACTGCAGCAGAAAAGTGTATATTAATGACAAAAATACTCAAGAAATAATAATAATAATAACAATAAGAGACATAAAATGAGCAACATGGATACGAGAGCAAACTAAACTAGATGATATTGTAACAAAATGTAACAAACAGAAATACACATGAGAAGGGCATATGATGAGAATGACTGATAAATGACTGACACTAAGAATATCAGAATGGGTCCCAAGAGATTGCAAACGAAGCTAAGAAGGGAAGAAAAGACGAAGGATTGACGAGCTATGAAAATTTGTTGGTATAGACTAGAACAAGATAAATCATAAACAGACGCGAATGGAACGATGTGTATCAGTCTTCTGTACTGCAGTGGACTAGATATGGCTGATGATGATGGTGATACACACAAATATATAATCAAAGATAGACGAATACTTTTATTTATATATATATACTGTATGTATATATATGTATATATATATATATATATATATATATATATATATATATATATATACATACATATGTATACATATATATAATTCTGTTAAACCATAGGCTGTAGAATATAATTTATCAAGAATATGATGTATATATATATATATATATATATATATATATATATATATATATATATATATATATATATGTATGTATATATATATACATATATATATATATATATATATATATATATATATATATATATATATATTTCTATAAATGTTTAAAGCCCACTCATGAATGGCAGAGGCAAGGAACAGTGACAATACCCTGGACTATAGAATGATAATACAATATACACAAATGATCAGCGCCCAAGCCACGTGTCCACCCGAGTTAGGAACAAGGAGTGCCAGGCAATGGGTACTGATGACTCAGCTGGTAGACCTATAGGCTTCCCCAAATACCCCATCCTTAGCTCTCTAAGAGGGTATGGTTGCAGGCGCTAAAAGAATCTATCGAATTAGAGTCCAGCCGATCACCAAACAAGGACGTTTCCCCTAGGATACCTTAATCTTAATATACTGATAAAACCGTGAGATAAAAAGTGAAAGAAGCATAGTGCAAAGGGACAGAAGTAACTGAACTGATTTTGAAAAGAAAAGTGCCATTTACACTAAATGAAGAAATGTAAGAAAGTTATCAAGCTCGTACTATCATATGGGGCAGAATCTTCGATGCTGGAGAGTAAAGAAGAAGGATTCCAGGATAGAATTGAGATGAGGAGGATAAAATGGATTACTTGAATATCACTACTGGAAAGGAGGGAGAGTCAAGATATAAGAAGAATGTTTGGTATATGCTTCTGACTAAGGAAGAAGTCATAGATTCTATTGCCCAATAATAAAAAGATGGAGGAACCAAACAAGAGAGCTGAGAACATACCAGCAATGGTATGAGGAGGTATTTGGGTGAGGTTGAACTTGGAAAAGAAGAGCAAACGAAGAAAAATGGATGAAGAAAGTTTTTTCGAACAGCCAACCCTGCAATACAAAGGGACTAATGATGTTATAATAAAAGGGCAATTTATATATATATATATATATATATATATATATATATATATATATATATATATATATATATATATATATATATATATGTGTGTGTGTGTGTGTGTGTGTGTGTGGGTGTGTGAATATATACTTATATATAAACATATATAGAGGCATCCTGACAGGATAGTGAAACATCAAAGAGAAATCATTCAAACACAAATCCCAAAAAGGTCATATATCTGTGCCATTAATATTTCATAATACCTCTGATATAAAATCCCTAATAGAATAAGAACTGAAATGAGCTAAACCGGGAAATCTGTATGTCACCACGGTTGACGCTGAGCCCAGATTCTTTGTTATGTCATTTCGATGGAGATCTTTCTCTCAAAGACATAATGGATTTTTGTTATCCGACAGCCGAATAGACAGTTCTGGAAGAGAGATAGAAATTTGCAGGAGAAGAGAAGGAAAGAGAAGACATAATGGGATAATGGCAAAATCGAGTACTATTGCAAAAGTACTAGAATAAAAGAGAATAAAAGAGAACAATCGTCTAGCTCTTTGTTTAACATGATTATCTCACATCATAGAAGTAATTTATATCTCTATAAATTTCTTGTTTTGTTTTAATTCTTATCACCAGTATAGTTGTTATTTAACATTCATGTAAATCACTTGCTTGAAGAAATTAGTAAAAATAATGAGAACATTCATACAGTATACTCATTGTCGGAATGTTTTGAAGATGTTCAGCATCTCATAAAACATTTAGCAAGAGAATAATCAAAACTATCAAAAACAGAATAAATAAAAAGTGAAAAGAGTCATAAGTTACAGTGCTTACCACATATTCAAATGGTTATACAGTAGTTCACTCTCTGTACACTACTCAAAAAATCATCTATTTGTTAATAAGTTTCAGTTTATCGTGAGCCCTTCCAAATGTTACAAAGATGCATTGAGAAAAAGTATAAGGAAGGATATTCAATAATAAACAGTCTCATTTATCCACTATATTACATCGTAACAATGAATAGTAATATAAATATAACTATTAAAAAAGCACATTACTTTTTACTTAAACATTCCAAATACAAAAGGCCAATGGGATATAAAATCAATCCTTAATAGTATTTTTGTATCCTATTCTTCTTCCTCATATATTAGAAATCGTGCAAGAAGGGGTGAGTCTGCTAGCCCTACGCCCTTTCCCTGACTCCATACAAAGCTGGTACGGCTGGTGAGTGGCAAGCCAGAAATCGAACAAGATAAAAAAAAATTCGAACAATAACATAGATTTGGATGTCGTCCGCCACTTTCAATATCATTCAGATGTTATACCTATTCTATTATCTATACTGTGAAATAATCTCATTAATCTGTTTTCTAACCAACAACTAATACTTTAATTGAAGATATGTCCCCAATACCCAATCTTTCTTCTTTAGTTCATTACCATGAGAAGCAGCTCATTCGACGCATTATTCAATCCAGGAAATGCGAAGCACAATTCCATATTAGCAGGAATTACGGAAATAATAAATCTGAGTTGATCATCTGGATAATGTATAATCTCTTGTTATTAGCATTATAAAACCAGAAGCACTTTTGCTTGTTTTCATGTATTTGTAAATGATTGTTCGTGATGGAAGCTAATTCCCCACTCATATATATTGCGTTGCATTTTCATTGGTTTGAATAACATCTTGTTAAAATTCTTCATTCTGATTATGGTATTAAATATGAGTTACTATGTAAAGATAAGATAAAGCACTACATTTCCTACTAATAAGCAAACTTTTCGATTGTACGTTCATGTGAGTGTATGTGTTTGTCTGTTTCTGTTTTAATATCTCATTAAATGTTGTTGGTTTTTAAATTTCCCTCTTGCGTCATAATTCAAAAGAATCGTTCATTTTCACATTCACAGCTCGATATTTTTTTTTAATAATCACAAAAGTAGAATGGGAATATATGAAAAATCTCAACCATGACATTATGTAATTGGTTCTATCATTGTTCTTTATTCAAGTTATCAATTAGCAGGAGGTTGGCGTGATCACCCGAATCAATGAAAACAATTTGTATTGAACTGAATGACATTCATAAAAAGGATCATATTAGTTTAAAAGATTCGTTTTCTTCGTGAAACCTCTCGGGTCTTGTATCGGTCGAGTCGTTTTCTAAATTTGAATATTAACCGTCTAGCGAGATATTTATGAATGATTGCATTTAGGTAATGAAGTACCGCTTTCTTTACATTTAAAGGTTGTTCATATACCACATGGTGTTCTGATGATATTTGAATTTTTGTGAGTCACGGCATACTATAGGCTTTTACATTGCTACGATTTTCTCGTTTTGTACGGGAGTAAGTTCAAAATCTTATATAAAAATTTATGCTTGATATCATTTACCTTTTATATATATATATATATATATATATATATATATATATATATATATATATTTATATATATATATATATATATATATATATATATATATATATATAAATATATATATATATATATATATATACATATACACACATATATATATATTATATATATATATATGTATATATATATATATATATATATATATATATATATATGTATATACTTTATATATATACATATATATATATATATATATATATATATATATATATATATATATATATATATATATATATATATATTTCAGTTCAATCTTTCATTTCATTCTAACGTTCATTCACCTTAAGTTCCTACAAGAAAAACATAGCTTTGTGTCTTTTGCAGTCGATAGAAGAGTCTTCGTTTATTTCCTCTTTAGTCCTGAGAACTTTCCTTAAGTCTTGAATTGCTCTGTAAATAGCAATTGGGGTAAAAAAGAGAGAAAGTTACTTGTGAGATCTGTAAAGCGTTCTTGATAAAACACTGGCTGTCCTTAGAACCTCTGAGATTGTTGACTATTTCAGGGTTGTGTACAATAAAACACGGAAAAATGTGAGACCTTTCAAACAAAAACAGAGTAAATCCTGTGGCATTAAGCACGCCGTGGGAATATGAATGCTTGTTTTTTGTGGGTGTGACTCTAAAGCGGGTTTACATGGTCGAACGGTTCGTCAAGTTTGAAATGATGTTCGAACGTGTGAACGGGATATATGGTTGTCGAACGGTCCGAAGAAAGTCTGTTCTCGTCTGATTTTTGTGGGCGGGGCTTCATTGTCCACACACCTTATTATTATTATTATTATTATTATTATTATTATTATTATTATTATTATTATTATTATTATTATTATTATTGTGGTTGCTGATGCTGATTAAAAAATCCTAAAAGTATAACATGATAATCTAAGTGAAAATATATAAAAGATTATATATATATATATATATATATATATATATATATATATATATATATGTATATATATATATATATATATATATATATATATATATATATATATATGTGTGTGTGTGTTTGTGTGTGTATGTGTGTATGTATAGTATGATTA
>NC_090739.1:102441384-102443884 GCF_036898095.1 Palaemon carinicauda | reverse complement strand
GAAGACCCAGGCCTAAATGGCTGAGGACTATGAAGCTTGGAGTAGGAGATGATGAAAGGAAAAGCATTAAATTAATAGGTAAAGATAAAGACGACTGGCGAAATCTAACCGAGACCCTTTGCATCAATAGGCGTAGGAGGTGATGATGATGATAAATATGAAATAAAATATACCTCGTTTTCATAAAAAAAAAAAGATATACTCATATGTCATAAAAATAGCACTTTTCATAATCACCCTTAATCATTTATATTTTTAATGCAATTTTTCCAGAAAAAAAAAAAAAGATGAAAAGTTTACTAATTTCCAATGCCTCATCGCGAGTCATTGAAATTCAATTGGAATCTCATCAGAATTTTAAACGGAAAAAAAGACCAAAATGAAATTCAGAAGCAAAGAAAAAATCGTTGATTGATATAAGAATATATTACTGTGTCATAGACATCACTTCCTATACATACCAAAATCTATATTTACCTCCGCCAGGAGGGTATGTTTTCGGTTCGGTTTGTTTGTTTCTCTGTTTGTCTGTCTGTCTGTGGACAACGTAGAGGCCACATTTCTACACGGAATCACTTCAAACTTGGCCAAGTAGTTCCCCAATGTGTATGGAAGAACTGATTAAATTTTGGTCAAGGTCACCCCAAGGTCAAGGTCACAGGGGTCACTGGTGTCACTATGACATAAGTGGCCATATCAAGAGACAGAAATAAAGCACTGACTTTTGCATAAGCCAACAGGGAAGTCCTAGTCCAGGCGCAACCCATGGGTGATGTTCAAATTTATAAAGGTCAAAGGTCAAGGTCATATTGGTGCATTATATCAATGTCATATTAAGTATCAGTGGCAAATGAACAAAGATCACTTGAAGGTCAAAAGTCAAGCAGGTCACTTGAAGGTCAAGGTCACGTGAAGGTCAAGGTCACGTGAAGGTCAAGGTCACCTGAAGGTCAAGGTCACGTGAAGGTCAAGTACATTTGAAGATCAAGGTCACTTGAAGCCAAGGTCATGTGAAGGTCAAGGTCACGTGAAGGTCAAGGTCACTTGAAGGTCACGTGAAGGTCAAGGTCATGTGAAGGTCGAAGTCACATCAATTCATGATTCTAGGACATATGGCGCTCTAGGTCACCTTGGCGGAGGTATGTCCTCTACGAGGACCATGTCCGCGTTCAGGACTTGCTCACTTGTTTTTAATGTGCTACTTAGATATATTTCATAAGCAAATTCTTAGGATGTCAGTTCTTCTTATTATTTCTTAGCATTTATTTATCTATTCCTTTAAATGTTCAGGTAAGAAAACTACTTGATTACATTTTAAATTTCCTTTCTATCGTATTGTAACTTACTTTTAATTGGTTATAATAACCTTTCAGCTTTTGGTATCATGAATTTCTACATTAGAGTATTATATTATAAATTGCATAACTGAACAAGGTCTAAATTATTTCTATTAATAGCTCGTCCTATTATTATGATTAAACTAAATCATAATCTTATTTTTTTTCTATTTAATTTGATTCATATAATCTAAACTTAATTATTCCCCTTTGAAAAGACCTTTATCAATTTATAAAGGTTTAAAGATATAATTTTTTGGTATGTATGGCCATTTCAAAAATTAATAATGATAATAATAATAATAATAATAATGATAATAATAATAATAATAATAATAATAATAATAATAATAATAATAATAAGAAGAAGAAGAAGAAGAAGAAGAAGAAAATAAACAATAATTTGACGCTCTTTTCTATCTTTATATCAATTAATATAACTGTCTTTTATAAATTAGTGAAGTAAACAAAGCCAAAATAATTTCCTACAGTAACTTTATATTCTTTTTATTAAAAATAACTGATTGATTGCCTACTAATAAAATTTATCTACCTATTCCCTGTAAATACACACACATACACACATACATACATACATATATATATATATATATATATATATATATATATATATATATATATATATATATATATTTATATATAAATATATATATATATATATATATATATATATATATATATACTGTATATATTATATACATAAATACATGCATATATATTTATATATATATATATATATATGTATATATATATATATATATATATATATATATATATATATATACATATATATATATATATATATATATATATATATGTTTATATAAATTATATATACATATATATATATATATATATATATATATATATATATATATGCATAAGTATTTATGCACGTATGAGTCCACGTCTCTTACCATCATATACATTCAGGACAGGCATTCCCTTCACTCAGTATTATATACCAGGACGTACTCCCTCTTTGCATCAGAGATGCTGATGTTCTTTCCTTCATTTCGTAACGTCATATTTTCTTATGCTCTTTTATAAAACGAAATCTCCATCAACTACTCGAGGTTCTACACATGACTAAAATGAGAAAGGATAGATCGAGTCCTTATGATTCATTATTAATATGGTTA
>NC_090739.1:102433884-102436384 GCF_036898095.1 Palaemon carinicauda | reverse complement strand
ATGCTCAAGTGCTTGGACGAGGATTAAAACTGGTAGGCGAGAATGACCATGAATGGGAGGTAAATCAGTTGTTGTTTGCGAATGATACTGTACTGGTAGCAGACACAGAAGAGAAGCTTGACCGACTAGTGACAGAATCTGGAAGGGTGTGTGAGAGAATGAAGTTGAGAGTTAATGTTGGTAAGAGTAAGGTTATGAGATGTACGAGAAGGGAAGGTGGTGCAAGGTTGAATGTCATGTTGAATGGAGAGTTACTTGAGGAGGTGGATCAGTTTAAGTACTTGGGGTCTGTTGTTGCAGCAAATGGTGGAGTGGAAGCAGATGTACGTCAGAGAGTGAATGAAGGTTGCAAAGTGTTGGGGGCAGTTAAGGGAGTAGTAAAAAATAGAGGGTTGGGCATGAATGTAAAGAGAGTTCTATATGAGAAAGTGATTGTACCAACTGTGATGTATGGATCGGAGTTGTGGGGAATGAAAGTGATGGAGAGACAGAAATTGAATGTGTTTGAGATGAAGTGTCTAAGGAGTATGGCTGGTGTATCTCGAGTAGATAGGGTTAGGAACGAAGTGGTGAGGGAGAGAACGGGTGTAAGAAATGAGTTAGCGGCTAGAGTGGATATGAATGTGTTGAGGTGGTTTGGCCATGTTGAGAGAATGGAAAATGGTTGTCTGCTAAAGAAGGTGATGAATGCAAGAGTTGATGGGAGAAGTACAAGAGGAAGGCCAAGGTTTGGGTGGATGGATGGTGTGACGAAAGCTCTGGGTGATAGGAGGATAGATGTGAGAGAGGCAAGAGAGCGTGCTAGAAATAGGAATGAATGGCGAGCGATTGTGACGCAGCTCCGGTAGGCCCTGCTGCTTCCTCCGGTGCCTTAGAGGACCGCGGAGGTAGCAGCAGTAGGGGATTCAGCATTATGAAGCTTCATCTGTGGTGGATAATGTGGGAGGTTGGGCTGTGGCGCCTTAGCAGTACCAGCTGAACTCGGTTGAATCCCTGGTTAGGCTGAAGGAACGTAGAGAGTAGAGGTCCCCTTTTTGTTTTGTTTCTTTGTTGATGTCGGCTACCCCCAAAATTGGGGGAAGTGCCTTAGGTATATGTATGTATATAACATGTTTCTCTTTTGCATTCCTGAATATATTTATATTAAATTACTATTTTTTTTTAGCATTTTAAGGGATACGGTAGGTTTAAAGCAAATATTTCCCACCAAATAAATAGGTTTTGTTTTTCAATTATTTAGACACCAGGTCTAAATAATTCTTTGAAGCTCCTGCAGTACTCATGGAAATCATATTAATAATAATACAATTTATTATTTTATCATGACAATTTGATGTAAATGAATATGTTTACGAAAGGATGTTACCATTCCTTCTTATCAGATTTTGGAAACTATCTTTGGATTACGCAGTATTTATACATCAAGTATTTTCCTTTTTTAATAAAACTATATATATATATATATATATATATATATATATATATATATATATATATATATATATATATATATATATATATATTAGTATATATATGAATATAAATCTATATATATATATATATATATATATATATATATATATATATATATATATATATATATGTGCTTGTGTGTGTATATATATATATATATATATATATATATATATATATATATATATACAAATATACATATACATATATATATATATATATATATATATATATATATATATATATATATATATATATATAAATATATATATATGAAAATTAAATTACAACGAACTCATAAATCCGAAAGCAACTAGATCTACTACTAATGGAATAAAATCTATTATAAATCTGACCAAAACCATCAAATCGCACCCGAACTTCATTTTCCTCATTATCTTCGGAATACTCTACTTTACAAATTACATTGGAGGTAAGTATATCGCTGCCGATAAATGTAGGTCGACGTGTCCAGCAAAGTTTCGAAACTCATCACTCGTTTGATGGAATATGAAGTCAGCTGTCTCCTCGTTTTGCAAATGCAATTCCGCCCTGGAATTAGAGTCTTCACTTACTGCAAAGCATTTATCGAGGCGCTCTCTGGCCGAAGGAAAGTAGCATGCTGGATTTTGTGTTTGTGTGTGTGTGTATCTGTGTGTGCGTTTTATCTAATAAAATTGAATTTGTAAGTTGTAAACAATTGTGCTAATTGATTTAATAACTGTGTTTTCCCCTCTATATGATTTTACCTGTTAAAGAAAAATGAATAATGCAGAGTAGAAGCATTAAAAGACAGTCGGAGAGAAATACTAAACAGAAGAGGAAGTGAGGGAATATATATATATATATATATATATATATATATATATATATATATATATATATATATGTGTGTGTATATATATATGTATGTATATATATACATACATATATATATATATATATATATATATATATATATATATATATATATATATATATATATATATATATATATATATATATATATATATATATATATATATAT
>NC_090739.1:102403884-102428884 GCF_036898095.1 Palaemon carinicauda | reverse complement strand
CCATCTCGCCTAAATTATTCACAGAATGCTCAGAAAAAGTTTTCAAGAATTTAGATTGGGAAAATGTAGGCATCAATAATAATGGGGAATGCTTTCATAACTCAAGATTTGTAGATAACATTGTTCTATTTAGTGAATCATGGAAGGAATTGAAGATGATAGAATATATGAATAGAGAAAGCAACAATGTAGGGCTGAAAATAAATATGAGTACAACTAAGATAATGTTCTATGAAAATGCAGAGACAACATATAAAGGTTATCGACTTACCTCTAGAAATTGTTAATGAATATACTTATTTTGGGAAGACAGTGAGTGTCTCCCCAGGATATGAGACCGGAATTAAGAGGAGGATAATCATAGGATGGAAAGCTTTTGGTAAACAAAATGAGATTATGAAAGTAAAATTCCACCTTCTCTAAAAAGAAAAGTATTTAATGAAATTGTACTACCAGTAGCCTACTAACTTATGCATCTGAAACTTGGATCTTTGCTAAAACCTTAGAACATAAGCTAGTTACAACTCAAAAAGCAGTGGACAAATAAAGATGAGAATTACACTAAGAGACAAAAAAGAGAGCTACATAGATATGAAAGCAAACTAAGGAAGAGGATGTTATATATATATATATATATATATATATATATATATATATATATATATATATATATATATTATATATATATATATATATATATATATGGACAGAGGGCATGTGAGCGTTTTTTCGGGTGGGAAGTTAAAGTTGAAAAGGCTCTTAACTGTTGGGGGGCGTGATTGGTTGATTTCAAGTTTAAGCTCAGATTCATGAATTCGACAGATATAAGTACAGTAGGCTTGAAATGAACTTTTATCTCTCTGATAGCTCGATTGGTAAAGTCGTCCATACAGGCATTGTTTCGGCTCAGCCGGATTTCCAGGATATGTACATTGTAAAGGGTAGAATTCTCGTTATTAAATGCCATTGATTAAAATCACAAGTGTTCGAGTGTTAGTGATACATATTATTTATGTATATATGTGTGTGTGTATATATATATATATATATATATATATATATATATATAAATATATGCATACATATATGCATATATATATATATATATATATATATATAAATATATGCATACATATATGCATATATATATATATTATATATATATATATATATATATATATATATATATATATATATATTAATATATACATATTCATATGTATATATATACATATATATATAAAGGTATACATACATACATTTACATATATATATATGACATATATACATATATATATATATATATATATATATATATATATATATATATATATATATATATATATATATACATACGTACATACATAAATTTCCGTAAACATATATATATATATATATATATATATATATATATATATATATATATATATATATATATATATATATATATATGTTTACGGAAATTTCTTTACAGATGAATATTTCTTACCGAGCAGGTCTTGAACTTGTGACCAATAGTAATAGGATAAACATTCGACTGATTAGATCAGCCTAACTTTTTTTCCTATTTCTATCGATCATAGTTATTTGTAACTTATTTGAAAAACCGTTTTAATATTTTGAAAAATATATCGAATAACCTTTCCTGGCATCCAACAACGTATAATCTTTGTTAACCTTTTCATCGAATCAAAAATGTAAAAAAAAAAAAGAACATTTCTTACGATTTATTGGCAATGATTTAAACCCTTCTTATAAAAAAACTTTATTTATATTTTCATTATAATGCCAAAGACCTTATAGTCACGTATGCATACATTTCACTCTCTCCAAATTATCGTCATCAACTCTATGCCTAGCACCAATTTCCTTAAAAAACATCAAGATCGCTATTTGTACTAACAAAAATAAATGTTGACAAATAATTGTCATATATCTTTAATATATCTTTAATAAATGAACACTGGGTCTTCTTCTTATAGATAAACCCTTTTTCCTCTGATTCATTTGCATAGATCACCAGCATCCCTGTCTAATATATATATATATATATATATATATATATATATATATATATATATATATATATATATATATATATATATATATATATATATAGATGTGTGTGTATGTATATATGTGTGTGTATACATAATGGATTTTTTTAACCTATAATGAACCAAGAAACAGCTCTACTGACATGCATACAATTACTAAGGAAATGATGATACGGTTTGTTTTATAACTGATTTAAACTCTGAAACGCCCTTATTAACAAACACAAATTCGCAGGTGGATGACGTAACAAAGTCAGGCGTTGGCGAAAATACAGAAATGTGACCATTTTCTTTTTTATTATTCGGTTTGTCTAAGTTGATTACGCTGATTAAAAGTACATCAAATTACACCATAGTCATGCACCTTCTGGCATATAACAATTACTCCTTGAATGATTTGAATCTATAATGAATAATGATATTTTTCATTCAAGGAAATTCCATTTGGCAGCGCTGTCCCAAATTCGTCCCATCAACCTTAACTATGCTGATGATTGTTACCGTGGTCATTTGTACAGGGACATGAATAATCCATGCGTTCTGATGAAGAAAGGAAATACTAAACACTTTTATAAGTAAACTCAAATTGTTTCCAGTAGCATATGAAAAATTCACACCATTTTCTGATAGAAATTTTCGTTTCTTATATGGAAACGATCGTTGGACAATTTACCAACTACCAATTCTCTAGCCTCTACCTTCCTACCACACTTTTTTGACCCACGTGGTCGTCAAATAACAGTATATTAGTTGAGACAAGGCAAAGGGCCTCAGATGCCATCTATTGGCTTTGAAGTAAAACGATTTGTGATATTAGGGGGGGGGGGGGGGGAAGCTAGAGGCGGGGGGGGGGGGGGGGGTGTCAGCGGTATCATGCCTTTCGGAATGTAACAATATTGTTATTCTACGTAGTTTTTGCTAACACTACATGTCATACCATGAAACATATTAATTATCTTTAGTTTTCATAAAAAGGTAATTGAAAAATAGTTAAATAACTCTGCAATTTCTCGATTGTCTCAAAGATTTCAGTATATGTGGCATATCTGGCGATCCTCCCCCTAAACCCCAAATGTAATTGAGCTAACGATTGTTTGCAGAAGAAATATTTATGTGACGTTTATTGTGAAATTTGTAATTTCCTAAGAATTCAGTTGTTGCCAGACAACAAGGAACATCAAGTTCGTGTTCGTCTGTTTTATAGAAATTTTGTCCCCTAATAGAAACAGAAATGAAGTAATAAAAATTGTAATGAGTGGATGATGGGGTTAATTGGCAATTTGGTACTCTACTGCTAATGCCATCTATTGGCCACGAAAAGAAGCAATGTATAGAGCTTTCTAATCCTTGCATTCTGGAATCTTCCATGACGTCATTTTGGTTAAGAAATAACCAAAATAGCCTACTTAATTGGAACTGAATGTAATTTATACTCGCTACAAATATTTCTACATAGTATCAGTCTATCATCCTTTTCCCTTTGTATAGAATCATTCACATGGATGGAACAAGGGAAGTGTGCTGCCATCTTATGACAAGAAGTAGAAACACTAGGATTCTATTCAAATTTTGTTACTCGACTAAAGTCTAAGTAATCTGTCAAGGAGACTAATCTTCCAGTCACACACTGACAAAAAAGTCTATATTTGTCCCATCTGTTAATGTCTGACACAAAGGAATCGGTTCTTCTACCGGATAAATGTTTCCTTTTAGAGTTGGCACTTAATCTCGAACAAAGAGATTGCTTAAGAACTACTATGAAAGACTGTAGCTAATTATGGTTCGAGTATTTTTTGTTTTGTTTTTGTTTTAAAGTTTTATCGTTAGTAAAGAGCATTGGTTTTGAATGTGACAAATAAGACTTCCCTTGGGTGTAGCATATAAATTCAGCTGTCATAATTATGAATAGCAGTACATTACTGATGACCCGCGTACTTGTATTTTACCTGAAGATATCATTATATCTATTAAATTCCATCTTCAAAACACATATTCAATAAAATGATTACTTTTCATTTGAGGGAGTCGGCAAGAAAGTATTACTTGTCCACTTCATAGTATAGTATAAGGAGTGATGTTTCTTTACCATATGTCCTTGTCTATCAAAAGATGGTTAAATTTATTTCAAATATTTTGTATACAGCAAGTCAGATGTCCAGTGGATGTCACTCACCCGTTAAATTACCATCTTTAATGTATTTTCTTTCATGAAAGACTATAGCCTAGCATTGACTTTCCTATTGAAAAGTATACTTTTAACACACATACACACACACACACACATATATATATATATATATATATATATATATATATATATATATATATAAATATATATATATATATATATATATATATATATATATATATATATATATATATATATATATTTATATAAAACATATCTTTAGGATAGAATCTGGAAAATAACGACTGCGATACAAAGATAATATTCAAAAGGTTTTATAATAACTACTGTCGCCATATAGTTGAGGACCAGCAAACATTCATTCTCTTATTAAAATGGTTATGACTTTTATATTACTAGTAATAATGGGCAGAGAGAGAGAGAGAGAGAGAGAGAGAGAGAGAGAGAGAGAGAGAGAGAGAGAGAGAGAAATCTATTTACTTATAATTTTGTATAAAACTATAGGGGAATAAGAAATTCCAATATAGTCCTTACAATGCCAATCACATCCCAAAAGAATTTCCAAATGAACACATTAAGCCTCACGGCTTAACAAGAAAAACCTATTCACCCGAATATTTATTCCTAAGTAAATTGGTTCCAATGGTATTGTATTGCTGTCTTTGCTTCAACACTGACTGGCAGAATTTGGGGATTGAATTTAGACTTGCAAAAAAAATCTAATCAATAGAATTAGGTATTTTCCGCCTATGAAAGGACATGAATGGATATTGGCCATCCATTGGCTGAGCATTATCCAAGACCTGCATCCGAGTAAAGGAAGGAAATACTCGAATGGCTGCGATACTGAGCTACTGCGACGATACGATTACAGTTCTGGTTTGTTTCACTTAGTCAATTGTAGAATCTCTCTCTCTCTCTCTCTCTCTCTCTCTCTCTCTCTCTCTCTCTCTCTCTCTCTCTCTCTCTCTCTCTCAAGACCATCGTAGCCTCCATTTTTTTTAAATATTAAGATTTGCATTCAAATAATAATTTTGATTATTTTCTTCAAATTAGAAGTTTCATTATCATTAATGTAAACTGATGCTGGATAACTGTTTTCGATTGATGATGCATTACCCATTATTGGTATCATGATTTATTTAAATTGAAAATATATTATATATAAATCACACACACACACACATATATATATATATATATATATATATATGCGTGTGTGTGTTTGTATATATACATACATATATATATACATATATATATATATATATATATATATATATATATATATATATATATATATATATATACATATACATATACATAAACACACACACACACACACATATATATATATATATATATATATATATATATATATATATATATATGTATATGTATTTTATATAATATATATATTATTATTATTATTAAATGCTAAGCTACAACCCTAGTTGGAAAAGTGGGATGCTATAAGCCCAGGGGCTCCAACAGGGAAAATAGCCCAGTGAGGAAAGGAAACAAGGAAAAATAAAATATTCTAAGAACAGCAAAAACATTGAAATAAATATTTCCTATATAAACTATAAAAACTTTAACAAAACAAGAGGAAGAGAAACTAGATAGAACAGTGTGCCCGAGTGTACCCTCAAGCAAGAGAACTCTAACCCAAGACAGTGGAAGACCACGGTACAGAGGCTATGGCACTACCCAAGACTAGAGAACAATGGTTGGTTTTTGGAGTGTCCTTCTCCTAGAAGAGCTGCTTACCATAGCTAAAGAGCCTCTTCTACCCTTACCAAGAGGAAAGTGGCCACTGAACAAATACAGTTTAGTAGTTAACCCCTCGAGTATACATATATATATATGTATATGCATTTTATATATATATACACACACACACACATATATATATATATATATATATACATATATATATACATATATATATATGTATGTATGTATGTATGTATGTATGTATAAGTATGTATGCATGTATGTAGATGCATACGAAGTATGTAAACTATTCGAGCAAAAGGTAAAGAAGAGAGAGAGAGAGAGAGAGAGAGAGAGAGAGAGAGAGAGAGAGAGAGAGAGAGAGAGAGAGAGAGAGAGAGAGAGAGATGTATATCAAAACCAACAAACACAAAACCCAGAAAACCAAATTACAATTTCACAAAGCGACGAATTACAGAATATTCAGGAGATATTTATGGAAACCGCCTGCAAAGCAAAACCAGCAACGGGAAATAGAATGAAGAATTCGCTTGGGAAAACAATTCCCGAAAAGATGAGCTGAAGATCTAGAATATATGGAAAAAGATCATTCACCCGGAACGGCCGGAGGGAAAATCTGACCTGTGGTGAAAGACGGAGATTTGTCGCAGAGAAAAATTGTACGTTTATAGTGAAAGTTTTTTTTTTATTTTTTTTTTTTACAAAAGGATCGTAATATATTTTATAGTAAAGAAAAGGATATCTTTAAACAAGATATACATACGTTTTATATACACGTTATATATATATATATATATATATATATATATATATATATATATATATATACGCACACAAATATATATATATATATATATATATATATATATATATATATATATATATATATGTACAGTATGTATATATATATATATATATATATATATATATATATATATATATATATATGTACAGTATGTATATATATGTACAGTATGTATATATATATATATATATATATATATATATATATATATATATATATATATATATAAATATAAATATAAATATATATATATATATATATATATATATATATATATATATATATATATATATATATATAACGAATTGCAATTTTGCTTCCAGAAAGAATACTTCCTATTTACTGGAAGAGAGATTGAAATCAGAAAGTCCAACATTTTGAGTTATATTCATTAATGAGATTAATAAAATTCTGTTTATGGGGCAATAATCACTACAAATCCATTAAGATAAGATGAATTCCAATATCATTGGCACAAAAAATATAGATAAGCTAACTAAAATAGAACACATTAAAAAATAACATAAAAATAATAAAAGTGTTCACAGAACACAATAGTACACAAGCAAAGAAAAATAACACTATTAAACAACTTGGGTAAAATCTTAAACTTAGAAGTGAAAAGCTGAGATGGGTTGAAGTCAGGTTGTTTACATGGTAGTTAAAAGATTATGCAAATTACTTTAGGAAATGTGTAAAGGAATAATTATTTCAGTGATTTTTAGTTGGGGATAGTTCTTTCATGAAATGTGACTCGAGGGAAGGTAAAGAATAACTATTACTAGGTGATTGGGCTAAGATTCTGAAAAGATAATAATCAATAGGTTGCTTTCAGATATAGCAAAATTACTTTCTATTCTATGTGCGTCAAGTTCGATGACTTTTACCTATGTGTATATATATATATATATATATATATATATATATATATATATATATAATATATATATATATATATATATATATATATACAGTACATACATGTGCGTATATATTCCTTATCAACAAGAATTTGAGAATATGTTTACAATCCTAAGAGTATCTCTTCCCGCCTAGCGCAATTTCATTTTGAAAATCATAATAATTTCCATTACCCCTACATAAAGTATCCTATACATTCATATATATCTTATTTGCGACGTGGATGAATTGTGAAAGCAATAATAGAGAATATATCATCAAACGAAAGCATAATAAGTTTACATCAATAATGAAACTTCCAGTTTGAGGAAACCAAATCAAAATAATTTTCTGAATGCAAATCTCACTATTTTGATATAACAGGAAGTTACAATTGTCTTCACAGAGAGAGAGAGAGAGAGAGAGAGAGAGAGAGAGAGAGAGAGAGAGAGAGAGAGAGAGAGAGAGAGACGCAAATGGTGTAACTTTGCGTTATGAAAATTAATATATAAAGATTAACTTTTGAAATCTCTCTCTCTCTCTCTCTCTCTCTCTCTCTCTCTCTCTCTCTACTATACCTTCAACATTGCATTATCCAACACTTTAATCTAAAACATAAGGTCAACTTACATTGAAATGGCAAATAAAGATTAAAATACATATATTTCTGGTCAAATATACATGCCAACAAAAATAAATATCATGAACACTAAGAATAAAGAGACATTTGTTAAAATCTGTTTATAGAGACCTTTAATTAGAAAACAACATATGGTATTATCTGTTTTGTTTTGAAGTGGCACAAGAGGCGAAAGAGACAGACAGAGAAAATTTTTTTTAACAAACAAAAATCTTCCCGTTTTTATAATAGATACAGAAGCATTTACTGATGAAACCATGCATGAACTTCAAATAGACATTAAGAAAAATTTTATTTTTAATCAGATGTCATGCGAAGGATAAATGAATATTCCATCTTAACGATTTTACATAATTAACGAAAACCGTTATCATAATACTAGACAAATATATTATGTCACAGTTTTACTTTTGCCAAGTCACTTCATTGCATTCGAAATCAGAGTCACATATACCCAGTTATTGAGTAATAATCTCGATATCTCGTATTCAATGATACATCCGCATCTTGGAATATATATATTTCTTGATAGGCATTCCAATATGATACACACAAATAGAGCGCCAAATATGTTGCGTATCTGATTAGACTTTCGACAAATCCCGCCTACTTTGTTTAAACATCTATCAGTAATCTTTTGATTTATATTGCTGTTGAAATTTATTCATAGCTTGTGACAAGTGTAGTAAATCTGCAAAAAAGACATTTTAATCAGTAATGATGTTATCACCGGTAAGACTTCGGTATCTGTCTGAAAACAGACAGATAAAAAAGCGATTTGTATTAGTGATAATGTTTAGTTAAATGCCGGTGTAGAATTCTATATTGATTCGTTAATGGGCATACTTCGATTATGTCATTCTTCAATCGCAATAAAAGAAATCGTAAAATTCAAGTATATAAGTTCATAGTATCTAAGCACACATCCACAGAAGATGTAGCCGTTTAATGAAGCCCATTTAATATGAATAAAATAGAGAAATAATTAAGATTGAGTGAGAATATTGGAAGAAAAATAAAGGAAACTGGATCGTTTAACTTAGTATTTTAATCTGTATCAAAATCATGAACATCTACACTAATATTAGTCAGTGCTGATATTACAGAATTCCACTAATACTTCGATACAAACACTAAGTAAATGCTGCAATGAACCGACGATAAAAGGTAATTTAGCTTAGTAAGGTCGGCATCAAGGTTACTAGTTTTAATAAAACCTGAAACACCAATTTCCAGTCATTTTCAAATTCTTCATCTGATGTAAGTAGTGTGCGTTTGAATAATTTTTTCTCTATAATTTTGATTTAGTCACCTTAGTTACAGGAATCATCAGAGAAAATAGAGATAAACTATAGTTGCCAGCATCTTTTGCGACCATATCTAATACCAGTCTGAAAAGAAATGTATCTAGTTAATAATAAAGAAATCATTATCGTATTTTCATTTCCGAAAATATATGTTTTATTTGAAAGAAATAATGTCTACTAGAAACCTTAGTGAACCCTAACTAGTGAAAAATTTTTGTATTTTACAATGGTTTTACCTTTTCAAGATGGCAGAAATAATACTTTTAAAAGAACTATTATTCATATATTTGGTAAAACTATCTGATTCTTTCGTGATTCTTTATATAATAATTTTTTAATCCACCTCCTTCGCTATATCACCTATTCTTTCAACTAATATTCTCAGTAATGTTATCACATAAAAATCTTAAAACCTCCATACACTTACAGCTTCATCTCTGACTTGAGCTTTTGTTATGTACATAGAACGCCCACTATTTCTATCGTGGCATCAGGGATTACTTGCTTTTTTTTCTAATTATTATTATAGAATACCATAAATATAAATTGCTTCTTTACACTAATAGAATATATAAAGGGGTGTGTACCATAGTTTAATTACCTTTGCAAACGAAGTTGGAAGGAGGTTATGTTTTCGCATCTCTTTGTGTTTGTGTGTGAGTGTGTGTTTGTTTGTTTGTGAACAGCTTAGTGGCCACAATATTAATCGTAGAGTAACGAAACTTGCAGGGATTAACTTTTATGTAAAAAGGTTGAAATTACTAAATTTTAGAAGTGCAAGGTCAAAGGTTAAGGTCACGGTCAAGCAAAATTCCAATTCACGTAATCAGCCATAAATTTGGACATCGTTGTCACAGAGACTTCAAACTTAGCTCATATTTGAGTGTATGAAAATCCACGCCAATTAATATATGTTAAAGTCAAAGGTCAAGGTCAACATCAAGCAGAAGATCGAGAAATAAGCTGCCGCGTCGGAGGTCTGCGCTCTAAAGAGTGAACACGAATTCCCGGAGGATATTAATTCCATTGTAAATTAATCTATTGCTTTATTTTCCTTTTCTGGAAAACCATATAAATTAGAACAGAAATTGAAAATGTAGTGGAAAAGGCAACGTAAATTAGTGAGAAGCAATAGTTGGCTGCTAAAGTTTCCCCTTCAAATTGCAATTGTGGTTTTCCTGACTAAAATGAAGGTTTTATTTTCCATTACCATTATTTAATTTTGAATTTCAAATGCAAGTCTCCTATTTTCATGTATTAGAAAAGCTTTTTTCTTTTATTGCATTTTTGTCTTAATTTTGAAAGTATCGCTGTTAATGTAATCTGTAATCACTATAAAGTAATTTCGACAGTATTTTTTTAATCCGGTCATGAATCGCCTCAATAATAATAATAATAATAATAATAATAATAATAATAATAATAATAATAATAATAATAATAATAATATTCTTGAAGATACTTAATCATAACACCGTACCAAATACATTTCAGTCAATACAATTTTCCTAATGAAAATACTCCAAGGCTCTACAAATATATCAATGCACTGTCCCAATATCGGCAATTTCAAAATTGTCATTTAATAATCGAATCTAAATCCTAATTTGTATGTTATTTAGCCTTAAAACTGAGTAGATAACAAAAAGAAAAATTCCTTTGAAGGAGCATAACTGCAATACATGTCAGCTCTAATTTCCTATGTAAAGTATGTTATTTACCGTATGTTTTTTCATAATTCTGTAAATGGTAATTGATGTTTGTTTTCTTAATTCTTATGGAATGTTATCAATTATCTATTTAATGTGTGTTACTTTCCAATGTGTAAACATCTATTTTCTCTGAACTTGAAAACTTTATGCTACATTAATCATGACTGCTAAAGATCCATAGGATTTTTTTATTTATTTTAATATTAATAAAAATCACGTGCTTCCAGAATGTTTTATTTATTATTCATCAATTTTAATACACAAGTATTTGTATTCCTACCCAAAAGAAAAAAAAAAAAAAAAACTATGAATACAGACAAGTCAAAGTAACAATAAAGAGAAGGCTGCTAATGTTCTTTTCAAATCATGAAATTCCCCAGCTCATTCTATATTTCATTTTTCCCGTAATGGTTATGGAACAATAGTATTTTTACCGAAGCTGCAACAGGTCGTTTAAAAGTCCCAGCAGGAAAAACAATCAAGATTTTACCAAAGATATTTTTCGATCCGAGATGTTCAGATTACGAAAGGAACAAAACAATCTCATTATTTTCATCCTGGAACAAAATGGGGCTTCGAGTTTCTTTTACTATTCTTTTTCATTTGTGGTTTTGACTTTTTGATTAAAACGGATGCGGAGTTTTATTTTCCTTCATAATGTGAGTCAACGAGGAAAATCAGTCTTTTGCTTCGTATATCCTTTATATATCATTTATCTTTACAATGATACAATGTAACTTTGGAAGCGTTATGATTCAATTCTTCTTGCTAAATGTTTTATCATAACGCCTTTCATTACTAGAACGAATAATCAATATAAGTGAACAGGTATTATTATTATTATTATTATTATTATTATTATTATTATTATTATTATTATTATTATTATTATCACTTGCTAAGCTACAGCCCTAGTAGGAAATGCAGGATGCTATAAGCCCAAGGGCTTCAACGGGGAAAAATAGCCCAGTGACGAAAAGAAATACGGAATTAAATAAACTACAAGAGAAGTAATGAACCATAAATATAAACTATAATAAGAACAGTAATAACATTACAATAGATATTTCATATATAAATTATAAAAACTTGATAAAATAAGAAGACGAGAAATAAGACAGAATAGGGTGTCCCAGAGTACACTCAAGCAAGAGAACTCTAACCCAATACAGTAGAAGACCATGGTGCAGAGGCTATGTCACTACCCAAGATTAGAAAACAATGGTTTGATTTTGAAGTGTCCTTCTCCTACCAGAGCTGCTTAGCCCATTATGTGAAGAAGAATTGGTTGGTAATCTCAGTATTATCAGGTGTATGAGTACAGAGGAGAACGTGGAAAGAATAGGCCAGACTATTCGGTGTATGTGTAGGCAAATGAAAAATTAACCGTAAACATTTTTCAGCGCTATTTTCGTCTGTCATATTAAATTCTTGTCATTTCAATAGAAGTAAGCTAGCTTGTTATGTTTCCTAATTTCATTCAAATAATATTTCATATGCACAGAAACTATTATAATTATAGAAAAACAATAAATTATCCAAGATAGGAAACGAAGATGTTCACTCACCGATATAAACTTATCACTAAACTGGAATTAAACGAGTTATTAATATTTCCGTAGAATTCTAAGGCGTAAGCACGCAGATGTACATTCATATGAGAAATGTAGGGTTGTGGTGGCCGATCTGGTAACGTCCCTGATTGGTGATTTCCAGACTGGGGTTCGAGCCCCGTTCAAACTCGTTAGTTCCTTTGGTCGTTGCAACCTCCCCATCCTTGTGAGCTAAGGATGGAGGGTTTGGGGGAGCCCATAGGTCTATCTGTTGAGTCATCAGCAGCCTCTTTGGCACTAGCTAGGGTGGAGAGGGGGCTTGGGCGCTGATCATATGTATATATGGTCAGTCTCTAGGGCTTTGTCCCGCTTGATAAGGCAATATCACTGTCTCTTGCCTCTGCCATTCATGAGCGGAATTTAAACCTTTAAAAATGTAACAAGAGGTCGAAATCCAAACAAAATAATTTGGAATACTAAACCCTTGTCAGTTTGCAATAAAACCATAATTCATCTTTATAAAATTGTGAGAAGTGATTTACAAACACAATAGTTAGCGGGTAAAGGGGAATATAAGGCGAACTCACTAGGATAATAATACAGGAATTACTGTAACAATCAAACACAACATCTGAAGTATAAAAAGGAAAATTTTTTAGACAGCCAATATAAAAAAGAAAGACACGAATCGATGAGAAAAAGATCAAGCAAAAATGAAACAAAATGATATAAAAAAAACGTCGAGACGTCATTAAGAAAATGAGCTCAAGAAATAGTTTGAGATTTTAGCATTTGGGTGAAAATATTTTGGAAAAATTTCTGGTTGTTTTAGCTTTTTACTTGTTTTTATTCTATGGTCACCAAAGAAATTTATGTATTAATAATAATAATAATGATAATAATAAAAACAATAATAATAATAATAATAATAATAATAATAATAATAATAATAATAACAAGTGAGCAAGTCCTGAACGCGGACATGGTCCTCGTAGAGGACATACCTCCGCCAAGGTGACCTAGAGCGCCATATGTCCTAGAATCATGAATTGATGTGACTTCGACCTTCACATGACCTTGACCTTCACGTGACCTTCAAGTGACCTTGACCTTCACGTGACCTTGACCTTCACATGACCTTGGCTTCAAGTGACCTTGATCTTCAAATGTACTTGACCTTCACGTGACCTTGACCTTCAGGTGACCTTGACCTTCACGTGACCTTGACCTTCACGTGACCTTGACCTTCAAGTGACCTGCTTGACTTTTGACCTTCAAGTGATCTTTGTTCATTTGCCACTGATACTTAATATGACATTGATATAATGCACCAATATGACCTTGACCTTTGACCTTTATAAATTTGAACATCACCCATGGGTTGCGCCTGGACTAGGACTTCCCTGTTGGCTTATGCAAAAGTCAGTGCTTTATTTCTGTCTCTTGATATGGCCACTTATGTCATAGTGACACCAGTGACCCCTGTGACCTTGACCTTGGGGTGACCTTGACCAAAATTTAATCAGTTCTTCCATACACATTGGGGAACTACTTGGCCAAGTTTGAAGTGATTCCGTGTAGAAATGTGGCCTCTACGTTGTCCACAGACAGACAGACAAACAGAGAAACAAACAAACCGAACCGAAAACATACCCTCCTGGCGGAGGTAATAATAATAATAATAATAAGCCCCATTATATCAATTTATTTCATCGACCAAGAAAGCACAATTGGAAAGCATTCTTAAGAAGAGTAAGTAAAGTAAAATCGATATTTAAAAAAAGCAGAAACAAAAAATATATATACACAAGGTTTTAGCAAGAAAACACAACATTCTTTTCAGTAAAATTGAACGTGCTTCACGTAATTAGACTTCTTTTCTTTCGAATTTATTTTCTTTAAAAAAACAAACTTGTAATTCTTGCTACCAAATGTATTTTCATGACTTCCGGAAGTCGGTCTTCGAGGCAATCCTGCTAATAACCTTACTGTCGTAAAGCTTCCAGCTTAAATTTCAGCTCCATCCTCCTTTTACAAAGCTGTTTGTTAAATTTTCATCAGTCTACCCTATTTGATAATAGTAACCCCTTACTGTCAAACTTGACTGTTATCTCCTAAATAAAATAGGTCATTCAAGTGCGATCTCCTTAATAAGGACCAGAATCCAGAATCTCATGTAAATGTACCTTCATATTGCATACAAATAAGCGCCATTGGTGAGAGTGGCTGTCCCCGATTTGGCTAAAGGAAAGTATAAACACGGAGCTAATTTCCCACAAAATCTCGCCAGTTACCGAAAAATTATGGGGGTACAAATTTTGTTTCACCATACAGATTTGCAGACTGTTTTGTTTATATTATATGGTAACGGAGTTCACTTTATTTTTTTCATATTAATCTACATATCTCTTTATTTATTTACTATTTTTGTGTATTCATATATAACTTATTTTATCTATTCATTTCTTTATTTGTTTTTTATGAGAACGTTTTATAAGATTTGGCTAATTATGCTGATGGTAATTTTTCCAATGTTCTCCCGAAAATATATATGCACTACTTTATATGCATAGCGCCTGCGATTTTCACATATTGATGTGCCCTGTAGATCCAGCTTCGGATTATAATACATCCTTGAGGCTTTCTGCATCTTTAGTACACACACACACACACACACACACACAGTTTTCCCGAGGCTTATTTCCTGCTGGGGGCTGTTAGACCAGCAGCCATAGCCCCCCAAAAGTCTTGAGTGTGGTTTTTCAAATTCTGCATCATGTTAGGTTCATCATTACAGTTTATTCCTCTCTCATCTGATTGTGTTCACTTCAATATATAAAAGTTCTTTTACATGGCACTTTACTTTGAAATTTCTGAAATGTTATTTCCATGTATACTAATGTTTATTAATCACATGCAGCATTATTGCCTGTTTCACACCCCGAGACGTATAATGACTTCAGAAGTAACAGTCTCAAAAGACATATAAACAGAAACAGAGACGTACAAACAAAGACAATCAGACATAAGGAAGAGACACTATAGTATTAAAAGGACGCCATTCCCCAGAAGGCTGCGTTGTTTTCAGAAACAACCGCAAACAATTTTAATGAAATGTGTTGCCTCATCTGTATTCATTCACTTGCAATTACAGGTAAATGAACTTCATTGTTACTGACTATGGACAACTGCTCGGAATCCGAAATTCCAGAATACGATGTATCACTCAAGTACTTTCATTTCAGGGAATATGCAATCGATGGTTATATTTCACTTTTATGATTAATCATGATCAAAAGTATCAATGATGACTGATTATTATTATTATTATTATTATTATTATTATTATTGTTATTATTATTATTATTATTAGAGTAGTAGTAGTAGTTGTTGTTGTATTATAATCCTACTACTACTACTACTACTACTAGTACTACTACTACTACTACTACGACTACTACTAACAATAATAATAATGATAATAAATTTATTCATTATTATTAATATTATTATTATTTTTATTATTATTATTATTATTATTATTATTATTATCGTTTAGAATGAAATATAATTCATGATGATAACTATAATAATTATGATAATAATGATAATAATAAAAATAATGGTTATAGTTATATCAAATAATGATGATAGGTACTATCATATCTAGAAGTTTTTGTTTCCGTAAAAACTTTTTAATACCCTTCTAGCTTAGACAAAATAATTTCAAATGGTTTTTAACTCAAAATATCATTAATCTAGAATCAATCCAAAAAAATAAAGGCATCAATAATTCATAATATATCGTATTTTGGTATTTTGAATTACGTGCTTTAAAGATAATGTATCTAATTATTATCAATTTTCTTTTGATATTTTCTTTTGCTTTGTTTCTTGAATATTATATATTCAAGTATTATGTGTATGTAATTATATTAATATATTCTACGTTCAGCTGTTTTCCATAACAGTTGATAACCTCAACGAAATAATAAGCTGCACAACTCTCACTGCTAACAACAGAGGCTTTTTAAGGAGTTTATAAAACACACGCACATACCTACATACATACACATACCTCTCAGATAACCTTGATGATAATATAAATCTTAAGAAGAAACAGATCTATTGAAAAGGAGTTTTTATCAAATTGGTTCAAAAAGTTTTTTGAGATGTTGATAGTTGAAAAGAAATAGATAATGGAACCTCAAAGCGTTTCTACCTAAAATTATAATTGGCTTGGATGAAACATAACAATAAAATTGAAATAGAAAATAATTTATGAAGTTTTCTTGACCAAGAAATGCGTGTTTTACGCCAAAGAAAGATAAAAAAAATCAATCTATGAAAATAAAAAAACTACCCCAACTTTGGTTTTGCCACAAAAACAGTCTTTCACAGCTGCTTCCTTATAAAAGAATAATTAAAGATTTACAAACTACCTCAAAAGCATCGCCAACATTTTTTTCGGTAATAAAGCTTTTTTTTCCTCATGGGAATAATTTGTTGAATTAAAAAGAATTCCACTAACTCATTAAAAATTATTTTTTTTTTTAAATTATATAAATTAATGGTGCAATCTCCGCAAATTATACCAAATACACCAAGAGTAAATAAATATTTTACGTGAAAAATATTATTTCCTTTAGAATAAGTGCGAGGCATTTTGTGCCTAATTACTTACGCAATTCTATGAGATGATATGTTGCATATCTGTTGCAATACACTGGCGTTAATATCAATGCAAATCACTCTTATACAGGACAGTTAATCTCTAGTAAAAATGGATCTTCCCTTTATACTTCTCAAATCAATATTTAGATTGTAAAATTTAACCAAATCGTCTTTTCGCTGCAATTTTAATTTTCGATATAGAAAGGGAAATTCTACTGCACTCCCCATGTCGGTTTCTTTCTGCACGATAACAACCAGTTTCTCTTCAATATATAACAAAAGATTGTTTCTCCTTTTGCTAAGGAAGTCTTTTTTTTTTTTTTTTTTTTTTTATTAAGAACACTGAAGAGATGGAATGCAACTGGCTCTCTGAAATATTAATGGGTGTGCCGATGGTGGAAATCTTAACTAATAACGCTCAAAAATCCGATTATATATCTTGCCATGCCACACACGCACGCATACGCACATAACAGTAAAATGTGACCACAAAGGAACAGAGAGAGAGAGAGAGAGAGAGAGAGAGAGAGAGATCTTTCATTTCATCCTACAAACATTCACTTCATATCTATATATATATACACACACACACACACACACATATATATATACATCTATATATATATATATATATATATATATAGATGTATATATATATGTGTGTGTGTGTGTGTGTGTATACTGTACATATTTTATATTTTATATGTATTGCATTTTTGCGATATTTTTTTATACAATTTAGAGAAAGGAAGCTTCCCATCGATTAATAAAACTAAGTAATTTTTCGAAATAAAAACTGATTCTATACTCACAAGAAAATTCTGACCTTAAAAGTACACTCCAAAGACAATGGCCACTTATTCGCCCATTTGGATGAAGATTTATTGCCAAAGTTTACAAGGATTTTCTAACCTGCGGGGAAGGAGGAAGGTTACATCAAAGGAGAAAAGAGGTCAAGAAGGGATCTAGAAGAATTTGGTTTGTTGTAAAACGGGTTTTGAGAGAGGAGAGAGAGAGAGAGAGAGAGAGAGAGAGAGAGAGAGAGAGAGAGAGCACTAGAAAATGTTATTTGATTATAGACGTTTTGAGACGGGCGGAATTTGTAAGAAATCGTTAATGGCTTCAGCTTCTTTTGCTGCTTTTCCTTAATGCTGCATTCCAATTAATTCGTATAGTTTTTTTAAAAGAAAAAAAGAGAGGACGATATTAAGGATGGATATGTCTTTGATTCATTTTCCTTCGTCTAATGAAAGACATTCTGTGATAAAATCTTGCCTCATTAGTATTGATGTGACAAAAAGTTTGTTTCCAAATATAATGGGTGATTTACTATTGGCAATCATATCAATTGAAAATTTATTACACGCATGTCTCCATCTTAAGGTAAAAATTAATACTTATGACTTCTAGGGACTGCATAGCTGACATGATAAGGGTACCTGCGGTAATGACATTGAATTAAACTTTGTTGGAAATAGTAAGAAATCTTTACCTTTAAATGAAGTAATTTATATTTGCCTTCTTCTTTAAGTGACTACACTATGAACGACATACGATGTAGCCTTTCATGATTCAATGTTTTGACGTATGAATTGCTCTTTACAAGTATTATTTAACAGTTACATACAGAATAGATATTATTTCGTAATAGAAAAGTAAAAAAAAAAAATTATTGACAAAGGAGGTGTACGTCATTTTTCATTATCATTTTTTGAAGGTGCGTTTATGTTATTTGATAATTTTTTCGCTAGGAACTATTACTAAATATTTATGAAGTCCCAATCGAAACCCTATTTGCGAGTGAGTGTCTGTGTAGCTGTTAAAATGCTACTAACTTTCAACACATGAATAGCTGGACAGAAACATAAAAAGAGCTTCAATCCTTTTTCGTTGTGGGGATAAGGAGTAACTAATTCTGATTACCCCTCGATAATAACTTAGATACTTTTTACTACTGATTGAAATCTGTAATATGGTGAAGTGATACATTCGATTATTGAAATAAATCTCCAACTTTGGCGAGGACGAAACGCTTTTGGAAACCCACAGGATATCACTCACCAATGAAATGTGTCTTGAGAGGAATTAAGCTGGATTAAACGAGAGAATTATTAATGATCCCATCTTTCATGCCATAATTCAGATAAGAGAGGTTAGTAGAACCAGAAATATGTAGAGAGAGAGAGAGAGAGAGAGAGAGAGAGAGAGAGAGAGAGAGAGAGAGAGAGAGAGAGAGAGGGTGTGTGTATTTCATGAACATTATTTATGTTTTTAATTTTGAAAGGATTTTCAATAGTATATGTTCACAGATTGAATTAGTATTCAGAATTGTTTCGGCGTATAATTGTCATTTAGTTATGAAAACAAAGTTTTCGAGTAAAAGTATTCTGTGCATTCAACACTTACAAAAGACCCAATAAAAAGACAAATACTTGCTTAGGAGTTCAAGTGTTAGTGCTGCGTTTCTTATAAAACTAAAGAGGGTCTTGGTAGAGTACAGATCTCCGCAGCGGCAGGTTATTTCTCGACATATTGCTCGACCCTTACCTTGACCTTTGACCTTCAAATGTATTAATTGGCGTGGATTTTCATACACTAAAATAAAGACCAAGTTTCAATTATCTGTGACAATGATGTCTAAACTTATGGGTGATTACGTGAAATGGACATTTTGCTTGACCGTGACCTTGACCTTCTAATTTTTTACATAACAGATAATCCCTGCAATTGCATTACTCTACGATTAAAATTGTGCCAGGAAACTGATCACTAACAAACACACACACAAACAAATACATAAACATACGAACAGGGGGTAAAACATAACCTCCTTCCAACTTCGTTTGCGGAGGTAATAATCTAATTTTAGCAAGTAAAACAAAAACACTAAAGTTTTATCATCGTTCCGTTCTTATGTGACGCTTATAGATTTTCTTTTAGAATGATGATATTAAAGATAAATTGAACCTCTTGGTCTTTGTGTCTGCCCCATCAGAATTACCAAGGCGTTTTTCTTAATGTGCTATTTGGGGAAAATAAGATCCTCTGGAGAAAGTTTAATTCCTCTCTTTCTGCCGTATAACTTTCGTCACTTTCGCTACTTTGGAACAAAACCCAACTCCAAATGTAATTAAACATTTTGCAGACGAGTCACACACTTTTAAGATAATTATATATATATATATATATATATATATATATATATATATATATATATATATATTATATATATATATATATATATATATATATATATATATATATACATATATATATATATATATTATATATATATATATATATATATATATAAATGTGTGTGCATGTGTGTGCGTGTGTGTGTATGCTGCCTTTGCTCGTGTTGATCATGTGGTCCTTGCTGTCAAACTCAAATAGTTGAGAGTAGCTGAGTCTTTTTTTTAACATCATTATTGAAGTTTCGAGGAACAGATTGATGATGGGCACCATAGTAATCATTGGAATTTTATATCTGGTGTACATCAGGGTAGTGTTCTCAGTCCATTACTTTTCATACAATATACACATGACGTGGTTTGGGCTAGAAAACAAGCTCGTTTTATATGCAGATGATGCTACTCTCTTTGCATCAGTTCCAACTCCTAAATGTAGACTTATGGTTGCGGAATCCCTTAATAGAGATCCAGTTAAAATTGGTCCATAGTGCAAATTATGGGGCATGACGTTATACCCTATGAAAACTTGACGTATGATTGTAAGTAGGTTTAAGGTTATTGTTTCCTCAACATCCAGATATTTACATTGACAATGTCTCTAACTATAAATAATTCACTTAAAATTCTAGATGTTATTCTTGATTGACAAATCTAATTTTGAGAAACAAATTCGATATGTTTCTTTATCAATTTCTTAAAACAATGCCTTATTGGAAAAGTATTTCAAGATTTGCTATCTCAAAGAAATTTTTTAATTCTTTCACACTACCTTGTTTTGAATATTGTTTTCCTATCTGGTCTTCAGCTGCTGGCTTACACCTTAATTTGCTGGATAGAAACTTACTTTCCGTCTATTAAATTTCTTATTCCTTATCCTGATATTATTATCTGGCATTGTCGTTTAGTTAATTTCTATATATGCTGCATAAGAGTTTTCAAATTTCACATCATTCATTGCATTCAGATCTTCCCAGACTGTACCACCCATCCTATACGTAGTCCTAGGTATGCAGTTAATTCTAACAGTTATGCCCTCTCTATCATAAGAACCAATATTGAAAAATAATCTAGAAGTTCTATTCCATCTGTGACTAGATTGTGTAATGATCTTTCTAAAACCTTGTGGTGGACTAAGTTGAACTTTAGCGTTACAACTTTTCATCACTTCTATTTAATTGAAAAGATTGACATTAGTCTCGTTCCATAGTTTATAAATGACAGATCTATTTTCACGTTGTTACGAATCTTAAAATATTTTAAGTGTATTCTTCATTACTTATGGGAATTTTCTATTTCATTTCCTTACTGGGATGCTTCCCCTGTTGGAGCCCTTGGGCTTGTAGCGTTTTGCTTTTCCAATCAAGGTTGTGGCTTGGCTAGTATTATAATAATAATGTGTGTATATATATATATATATATATATATATATATATATATATATATATATATATATATATATATATATATTAGATTATATAATATATATATCTATATATATATATAATATATATATATATATATATATATATATATATATATATATATATACACACACACATATAATTACACACAACAATGAAAAATTCCTTATGTTTATGTATAGGCCTACATATACACATATATATTAATCTATATTTGAATTACAGTGTATTTGTAAAGCTTTAACAAAATATTCTGCTCTTAGCACATTCAAAAAGCTATTATTATAGCTAAAACAATAGTCAATGAGTATTATAGTGGCTCCTTTATTGAACTCTAGGTCTTTATATGTTCATTTCCAAGAAACAGAAATAAGACGACCAAACGAATAAAAAAAGATGAATATAAACAACTCAATTTGGGTCAAATCCCCAAAAATTAAGCAAAAAAATTCACCACTTTGAATAGGGCAGCTTATATCAAACAGTCCTTGTTTACCTCTACGGATGATGAACTACATAAGAGTTTCGAAGAAAGTCTCTGGTTTCGACTGAGGTTTGAACATAAAAAAAAAAAAAGACGAAGGTAAATTTTTCGTTCCTCAAGCACAAACACGTGGTCTCAAATTAACTAAGATCAGTAGTGTGAAAGTACGTTTTGCAGCAGATTTGTCGAGAAAAAAGTTCGAACCGATGTTTTTATATTTTTGCACTTAAAATTATCCTCATTCCCTTTTCAACACTAAAAGTTTCCTAACAAAATCTCTCTCTCCTCTCTCTCCTCTCTCTCTCTCTCTCCTCTCTCTCTCTCTCTCTCTCTCTCTCTCTCTCTCTCTCTCTCTATATATATATATATATATATATATATATATATATACATATATATATACAGTACATATATATATATATATATATATATATATATATATATATATATATATATATATATATATAGCAAAAAGAGATAATTGTATTTGGTATAATTGTCATATAAATATTGTTTTCTTACTTGCACATTCCTTGAAACCACTACGCTTTTAAAGCTCAAAGATGGTGTCGATTGCTGAAGCCGTAATTTTGATAGTTTAACGCTAGACCATTATCATTAATTTGGCTGAATATATATATGTATATATATACATATATATATATATATATATATATATATATATATACATATATATATATATATATATATATATATATATATATACCTACACTATATGAGGAAGAGAGAGAGAGAGAGAGAGAGAGAGAGAGAGAGAGAGAGAGAGAGAGAGAGAGAGAGAGAGAGAGAGAGAGAGAGTGAACTGCATCTTTCATAGGGGCAGGCAGATCATCCTAATCAATTTGTGGTTTTATTCAATATGTAAAAGTATTTAAGTGAACAATTAATCGCCACGGAGGAACTCAACACGGCCCCTTGCAAAATGCAGAAAGGACACTGCCCCAGGAGCCGACCTCATCACATACAGCATGCTGAGAAACATGGGATGCCACGCGAAGTTGGTGTACTTGCACTTGATCAACAGGACACACACACAGAAAGACTACGCCCAATTACATGGAACCAACAGGACACCAAACCCATCCCAAAACCCAAGGAACCAGACCACCTACCGACCCATAGCTTTGATTAGCTGCACCGAGAAAGTAGCTGAGAGAATGGTACTCAAACAGACTGCAATGGAAAAATAGGCCAACTACATCACCGCCTATATGCCTACAGGAGTGGAATAGGCACTCAAGAATGTATCACAGATGTCCCTAACAACAATTAATGACAAAAAAGCCTTTGTCATCTTCCCCGATCTCGAGAAAGCTTTTGAGCTAGCCAGCTCACCTGCCATCCTCTTTACACTCGTTGAAAAAAGAGTAAAAGGACATTTACTGGCCTGGACTCCGAACTGCACACTAAACCTAGAAGCCAGAGTCTTCTTCCAAGGATAAACCACTGAATTAATCCCCCTAGAAAATGGAGCGCCACAAGGAGGCATGTTAAGCCCCTACCTATTCAATCTACTGATGGAGAACTTAGCCACTCTAAACCTACCAAATGGAGTGGAAATCTTCATATATGCTGACGACATATGTATCATATGCCCACACAAAGCACATGCAAGAAACGCTACCCAAAAGGCACTGGACATGATCCAGGCCAAGTGAATGGGTAAATCAATAGCAAAACCTTATCAACAGCTAATGAAGTAACCTACCTCAGAGAGAAGACTAAGTTTTGTCTCTCAGCCATGAGACGAATGACCTCCCTTTAACAAGGAGTATCAAACAGCCTCTTAAGACTGTTTTATCTACAAGCAATTCGATCCCACACCGATTATGCAGCACCTACACTCACCACACTGACTGACACCCAAAAACCATCATTGGATGTGGTGCAAAACAACGCCATGCGACTCATTAGTGGCTCTCCAATGTGGACTAGACTCTGCTTACTTAGAGCAGAAACTAACCTAATTTCCCTTCAGCCAGGATTGACATCAGGAATAGCAGCATTATATTCAAGTCAATCATTGCAGACAGGATATGCCCACTCAACAACAAACTTAAAAGACTTCTACCTCTAGCGGAAGAGATAGACCCGCCAAACTCTCATGCAAAGACATTGCTAGACACACTCAGAATAATGCAAATGCAATATGAGGCCCACAAAACCAAGGGACAACAAAAGCACGAAGGCTACAGCACTCCTGCACCTTGGGCTCAGGACCCCATCCTATACAACTTCACCATCCTACCAGCAGCAAGCAAAGCCCTCTGCACACCAGAGCAACCCACTGAAGCTGCAAAAAATGCAATCAGGAACACACCTGCACCTAACATCTACTATACTGAT
>NC_090739.1:102386384-102393884 GCF_036898095.1 Palaemon carinicauda | reverse complement strand
TATATATACAGTATATATATATATGTGTGTGTGTGTGTGTGTTTGTGTATGTGTGCGTGTGTGTATAATCAAATATGAATAATAATTCTATATGATATTGCGTTGAAAGAAGTTTGAGAGGTATTCTGATAGCATGGCAAAAAAAAAAAAAAAAAAAAAAAAAAAAGAATAATTACTGGAAGTACAAATCCTAAAAAGGTCATATATCTGCGCCATTAATTTCCCATTATACATCTTTTATAAGATCATAAAAAAAATAAGAAATGAAATGAACTATAGCGGGAGATCACTATCTCATCGCAGTTGACACCGAGTCCAGATTCTAGGTAATGTCATTTCGATAGAGAACATTCTGTCAAAGACATCTAAACCATCATAAAGGATTTTTGTAAACCAACAGCAGAAGAGACAGTTGTAGAATAGAGATAGAAATTTGCAGGAGAATAGAAGGAAAGACAAAACACTGGGGTGATGGCAAAATCTGGCACTACTACAAATTCGAAGTGTGCATGTGGTGCCATCTGGAATAAAAGAGAAGAATCTTCTAGCCTTCTAGTCGAAATCATAATAAGAATAGCAAATGCAAGCATTGATAAATGTAAGTTTCCCAAATCTGAGAAAATGTCTATAGTCACACCAGTTCTGAAAAATGCTCTGGACTACCAGGACCTATTTCGAATCTATTTTTTGTTTCAAAAGTGTTTAAATACGTAATTCTTGAAAAACTAATCAGTCACTTTGAAGTAATAGAAGCTTTGCCTAACAACCAATCTGCTTACAGAAAACTATACTCTACGGAGACAGCCATCTGCTCTGTTGTAAATGATATGCTGGAAATAATGGATGAAAATAAATGTGGTATTTTGATATTACTCGATCTCAGTGCGGCTTTTGATACAGTTGTGCATGAACTGCTACAAATTGATCTACGGTGCATCGGCGTTGAAGATCAAGCTTTCGAATACCTAAAAGACTACTTGGTTGGTAGAAATTACTATGTGCAAATTTGAACCTCTGTGTCATTTTATGAACCTTTAAACAGAGGAGTACCTCAGGGGAGTGTAGTTGGCCCAATATTATTCTGCATCTATACTATTGGTCTATCGAAAATACTACAAAAGCATGGTGTGAAGTTCAAACTATTTGCGGATTACACACAATTTTGACTTTTCCATTAATGATATACTGTAGATGACACTACTGAAACCCTAAACCAAATCCTTGATAGTGTTAGAGAATGGATGACAATTAAACAATAAAATTGAATGAGAACAAAACTGAGTTCATGGTGGTGGTGGTAGGTAAGAGAAACTGCTTGAGAAGCTTAGGTGATATACAAATAAACATAAATAATCAAGTAAAGTTCGTGATCTATGTGTATTTCTTGACTGTAACTTGTCTCTCAATGCCCAAATAAATAATGTACTAAAAACTGCTGGTTATCATCTAAGAAATATTGGTTTTATAAAAAAAGTACCTACATGGAAATTCTGTAAAGAAACTTGTGATAAACTGTGTTATTACCAGGATTGACTACTGCAACTCCATCTATTACAATTTACCAAAAGTACAACTTAAGAAATTACAAAACAATAACCAGAAGAGCAAGACTGATAAAAGGTGTCACACCTAGAGAAAGGATCACCGCTATACTAATTGATTTACACTGGCAGCCGATTAAGGCGAGAATTGAATTTGAAATATGTATAATAACCCACCAAGTTGTCAGAACCGGTCGTCCAAAATACTTAAGAGAATTGCTACATATTGCACAGCCAACAAATCGTGTTGACACGAGAATAGTTACAGATGGTTTCAAACTATTTGACCCTAGATATATTTCTATGCGGCCCCGAAACTATACAATAAGCTCCCAAGAGACATCCGAATGATTGAAGACATTAAGGCTTTTAAGAGGAAACTGAGGACTTTCTTATTCCATGAGACGTATGACAGTGACGATTCAGCAGTAGGCTAAATGAGCAATACGTGATATGAAACGCTGAATACTTTGAACGAACAAGATATAACGACAATGGAGGTCTTGTAGAGAGTGGGGTACCCCTGGTGTATGGGACCGGAAAAGCAGCCGTCAAAGTAAAAGTAAAGTAAGTGACCGATACCCAATCTTTTTTCTTTAGCTCATTACCATGAGAAGCGGCTCATCCGATTCATTATACAATCCAGGAAATGCGAAGCACATTTCCATATTAGCAGGATTTACGGAAATGGGGCTGTTCATCAGGATAATGTAGAATCTCTTGTCATTAACATTATAAAACCAGGAGCACTTTTGATTGTTTTAATGTATCTGCAAATGATTGTTCGTGATGGGAGCCAATTCACGATGTATTGCCTTTTTTATCTATTTGAATAATATCTTGTTAAAATTCTTCATCCTGGTTATGGTGTCAAACTTGTGTCATAGGAAGGATGGCACTGAGTTATACATGTAGTTGAGGACACTGGAAAACTTTTAAATGAATAACCAAGATAGCGTGTTTGATTACACACACGCACGCACACACACTCATATATATATATATATATATATATATATATATATATATATATATATATATATATATATATGTATATATATATATATATATATATATATATATATATATATGTATATATATATATATATATATATATATATATATATATATATATATATATATATATAACATGAAGTGTTCTTACTTGTGAATGTTCACTCTTTCATCGTAATCCAAAAGAATGGTTTTCCAAATCCCCAGCTCCAATTTTCCTTAATCATCAGAAGAGAAGCTTTGGAGTATGTGACAAATATTATTATTATTATTATTATTATTATTGTTATTATTATTATTACTAGGTAAGCTACAACCCTAGTTGGGATAGCAAGATGCTATAAGCCTAAGGTCTCCAACAGGGAAAAATAGCCCAGTGAGGAAAGGAAATAAGAAAATAAATAAACGATATAAGAAGTAATGAAAATAAAAATTTGCTGCGAGTTTGAACTTTTGAAGTTCTACTGATTCAACTATTCGATTGGGAAGATCATTCCACAACTATGATAATACTATTATGTTTTGAGTTCCTTCATTATTAGGAAATTTAATTTTTCAAATAATATGAAAGTCGACGTAATTCCCGGAATCAACGAAAATATTGTGTATTGAACGAAATAGTATTTATAGAGTATCATTTCTTTTAAAGATTCCTTTTCTTCGCTAAACGTCTCGTGTACTGTTTCGTTAAAGTTGTTTCCTATATTTCTGTGACACAGATTACTGATTAACCAGTTATTATGTCAATTGATTGCTCTTAGACAATTATGTACAGATAGCTTTCCATTCAAAAGTCGTCCATAAGCCACCTGGTGTTTTAATAATATTTACTGAAACAACTAAAAGTAATCTAACTTAATACGAGTCAAATTTTCTAAAGAAAAGCGTGTAATTATAATCTAAATACTCTCGTTTTGCATGGGAATAAAATCAGAATTCTAATAAAACGTCATGCTTAATACTATTTCTCGTCGTTCATACATAATAGTTTGATAATTTATTTCATTCTCACGTTCATTCACTTTCAAGTTCCTACAAGAAAAACACAATTTCGTGTCTTTCCTAGTCGATAGAAAAGACTTCGTTTACTTCCTCTCTAGTCCTTAGAAATTTTCTTTAGTCTTGAATCGCTTTGTAAATAACAACGAGGTAAACGATGGTACTTGTGAGATCTGTGAAGCGTTCCTGAAGAAACACTGGACGTCCTTTGAAACTGAAATTGTTGAATATTTCATGGTTGTGTGCAATAAAACTCGGAAGAAAATGAGCCCTTTAAAAGACAGACAGAGAAAATCCTAGCATTGAAGACACAATAGGAATATAAATGTTTATTTCTTGTGTGTAAAACTTACTGTTGTACGTTATAATTTGACTAAAAAAATTAACGAAAATTATGGATATTTCTACATATTTTATCAAACTGACCAATGGCTAAAATTGTGATTAGATTTTCTCAGTTGAATATTGTAAAGATACTTTTTGAGTAAAAGAGAAGCCACTACAATAAAACTTTACTGAAACAACATAATTTTCTATTGATTAGACCGTTAAACTTCCAGCAGAGATTATGAATCACATGCGAATATAATAAGATTAAAACATATCAGAAATAGAAAAGAAATGGCATAAAAGCGTTATTAGAATTTTCTAGAAGTAGAGAATTGCGTTTGCTGTATAAGAATGTAGCATTGTTATCGAATGTTCATTTTTTTTTTTTCAGGAAATGAATTTCCCAAAGTTACAGTAAATCTATTTGGACCAAAGGTTCACATCAATCAGGATTGAAACCTTTGCGGGAGAAAAAGATGAATCGTGAAATGGAAAGATGTCAAACAACAGATGAACGAATGCACAATAGTATGTTGTCTATTTCCAACCTATGTTTTTTTTTTTTTTTTTTTTTTATGGAGCAGATGAAAGAAGACAAGTACAGTATATAGTTGATTTCCTAACTAGATTTTTTTTTCGTAAAGTCAAATAACAAAAATCCTTTTACAATTAAAGGTTTAAAGTTTAACGGCTGCTCATGAATGGCAGAGGCAAGGGACAATGACATTGCCCTATCTAGCAGGACAATGTCGTAGAGATTAACCATATATACATATGATCATCGCCCAAGTCCCCTCTCAACTCAAACTAGAACCAAGAAGGGCCAGGAAATGGCTGCTGATGACTCAGCAGATAGACCTAGAGGATCCCCAAAATCCTCATCCTTAGCTCACAAGGATGGTGAGATTGCAGCAACCAAAGAAAATAATAAGTTTGAGAGTGACTTGAACCCCAGTCTGCCGTTCACTAGTCAAGAACGTTACCACATCAGCCACCAATAATAAAGTAATTCGTTTAAAACCAAATGAAAGATTGAGGAATGCACCTGTTTTTCTTCAAATATGTGAAAAACATAATAAAGTTTATTGGTGATGTCATATTTTTAGAGTTAGAAGAAAATCATACAAAATGACGGGTCTATTGATATAAAATTTCTTATTAAAAATATGCGCAATTGGTAATAGAACTAAATGAATCAAGAATATGAAGAATGTTAGTAATCGAAAACACTGCAAACAGCAAAATCAGATTATCAAGTGATTTTCAAACTTGTTAAATGATATTTTGTACTGGGACAATAAAGATAAAAAGACTTGATACTGTAGAAATTTTACTATTTTTCAACGAAGCCTATATATATATATATATATATATATATATATATATATATATATATATACATATATATATATATATATATATACATATATAAGATATATATATATATATATATATATATATATATATATATATATATATATATATATATATATATACGTATATATATATGTATAATATATATATTTACATATATATATGTATATATATGAAATTATAAAAATGTGTTTCTAAACGTTACTTTACAATTGAAAATAATTCTTATTAACACTGTTAGTTGATGCGAGATCTTGACCATATATATATATATATATATATATATATATATATATATATATATATATATATATATATATATATATATATATATATATATATATATATATATAAAGTCCTTTGCCTGGAATTCGTGAAATGCGTGGTTAGTTTCTCGTTTTATGAGAAAGTAGGATTTAACAAAGCAGTTATCTTAAGGGAAACATGTCGGAAAAAAATAATTTCTTGATTTAAAGTAGATTTAAATTCATTTGGCGATTCAATGAAATATTTTCAGGATATTAGTTCTCATCTCTTTTGTGTTTTATTATTGTAATCTTTGTGAGAACATCGTTGATAAAGATTTGACTTTATTTTAGATATATCAATCAATCTTAGAGAGTTCCACATAAAGAATTCATACTCTAAGGTATATTCTTAGAAGGTATATTTTCAAGATATTAATGTTCATCTTTTTATTAATGTTCTATTACTGTAATCTTTGAAAAAAAAAACACAATACAATCGATTTACTTTAAATATACCAGACAATCTTAGCGAGTTCAACCTTAAGATTTCATATCCTTTGCTATCTTAGAAGGTATAGCTCGTGCGGTCCTGAGTGACCCATTTAACACAAACGTCAGTCTTATGCACAAATTTATATATCCAGTTCAATCCACTTTCCTTTGTATTCATTTTGAAAGTGCCGTTGTAATAAAACAAGAATTTTGCCTAACAGGTAAAATAATGACTGGGAAAGTAGGGAGTGTGTATATATTTTTCTCTTAAATTTCAATATATGCGGCGTTAAATGATAGGAAATTTTGAAGTAATATTTTTTAATTTCAATATATTAGGTCTTAAATAATACCCTTCTTCATTTGCAAACTTGGTTAATAGAAAAAAAAATCCATATCTTTTATCAAATGTAGATGATAAAAGGAAAAACGTAAATGAATGACAAGCTCTGATCCATCGACATTTCTCAGAGTTACATTATACTTGTCTTTCTCTGGTAGATTTCATATCTGATATTTTCGATAAATTGCAGTTATGTTAGAGCTGCTCAAAATGTTTGATTTATCAGATTTCTTTTGGTTTCTCAGTAAAGAAGAAGTTTTTTCTTATGATGTTGGTCCAATATCGTAATTTCATGAGTGGAAATGTTTAGAATTTATAGGGATTTTAGGAAATAAAAAATTAAATTAGCATCGCCAAATTAAAAAGAAATGGCTAACTTGAACTTCACTTTGATATGAATGGGTGACAAATTGAGAGAGAGAGAGAGAGAGAGAGAGAGAGAGAGAGAGAGAGAGAGAGAGAGAGAGAGAAAAAAAAAACTCAAATATTTGAATGTTGTAATTGTTCTCTGCCATGACACTTTCAAATGAATTTGCAACATTCTTCACGCTATAAATACCTGGGATGTCAATATGGCTGAACAAAAAGTGTTTTCAACCTTAGTAATAAGAATGTCTATGTAACATTGGTTTACTTCTTATAAACACACACATACACACACACACACACACACACACATATATATATATATATATATATATATATATATATATATATATATATATATATATATGTATATATATATATATATATATGTGTGTGTGTGTGTGTGTATGTATGTATGTATGCATGCACAATATATATATATATATATATATATATATATATATATATATATATATATTGCATGTGTGTATGTACATATGTATGTATGTATGTATGTATTTTTGCATGTATGTGTTGAAGGTATGTGTGTTTATTCATCAAGGGCTTTTTTGTACACATCCAGTGAACTGCAAGATTTATGATGTCTGTTGTAACCAGGAGCCATTCTCCTTTACTTTTAAGTGCTCAGTTAATAAAATTGTTGAAAACATTTGTTCATTTTGAAAATAACGTTTAAAACTAGACTCCTATAAGATAGATATCGGTATCTAATATGATTTTGTAATATTCATAATTATTATCAATAATGATAAAATAGGTTAATACATTATAA
>NC_090739.1:102380120-102385884 GCF_036898095.1 Palaemon carinicauda | reverse complement strand
AAGACAAACAGACAAGAACGAGTGTCAAAGTTGATTATATGTTTGCGCTTTCGCAAATATCCTGTGACCCCGACTGTTTCAGGATGGCTTGACAAGAAGTGATGAAATCATTAAAGGCTAAATATTTTTTGTTTGGTTTTGATACTGAGAGAGAGAGAGAGAGAGAGAGAGAGAGAGAGAGAGAGAGAGAGAGAGAGAGAGAGAGAGAGAGAGAGAGAGAGAGAGAGAGAGAGAGTTATTTTATATTTCAACAAAGTAACGAGAACGTACACGCCCATATCCACATGCATACATACATATACACTTATATATATATATATATATATATATATATATATATATATATATATATATATATATATATACATACATATATATATATATATATATATATATATATATATATATATATATATATATATATATACATGTATATATATATATATATATATATATATATATATATATATATATATATATATATATATATATATATATACATATATATGTATACATATATATGTATACATATATATGTATGTATATATATATATATATATATATATGTGTGTGTGTGTATATATATTCATATATATGCATATATTCATATTTATATATATATATATATATATATATATATATATATATATATATATTTATACAGTATACATATATATATATATATACAGTAATATATATATATATATATATATATATATATATATATATATATATATATATATATATATATATATATATATATATATAGTAAATATATATATTTATATATATATATATATATATATATATATATATATATATATATACAGTAAATATATATATATATATATATATATATATATATATATATATATATATATATGTATATATATATATATATATATATATATATATATATATATATATATATATATATATATATATATATATTTTATATATATATATATATATATATATATATATATATATATTTTATATATATATATATATACAGTAAATATATATATATATATATATATATATATATATATATATATATATATATATATATATATATATATATATATATATATATATATATATATATATATATAGCAGAAAGGCGAAAGAAAGCAGATACTTCAGCAATTGGACAGTTTATTGGCTAAGCTTTCGCGAACAACATTTCCCATCATCGGAGCTAAAAAAGGAATGTAAAACACATATCAATAGACATTACGTTAGTCAATGAAATTCTGTTAAAAAGGCAAGTTATAACAAATAAATCGAAATACTTAAAAAATGAAGTTGAGGAAATATACTAAAAAATAATAAATTAAACCATATAAATCAAATTAAAAATTGAAACATTAAAACATTAAATGAATGCTATAGGAAAAAAGCAATATCAAAATCAGAACAAATACACAGAAAACTTTAAAGAAGAATTCACAAAACATCATAAATATGGAAATCAAAACAATAATACACAGAAATAACCTGGAATAAAAGAAAAAGAAAAAAAAAAAAACAGACAAAATAAATTAAACTCTGGATAAGAAAGAAACATACCTAGTATGGAAAAATATCCAAGACTGAGACATGGAAGGACGGGGAGGTTTAGACGTTAGAGCGTGTAATTGATGGTTAAGTGGTCAAGTTGTTAGGCAATATGTAAAGGAACAGAGGTTGTTGAGTGATTGAGAGTAGGGGATAGCTGTTTAATGAAAAGTGATTCTAGGGTAGGTAGAGAATAGCTATTGGGTGATCGGGCTAGTATTTTGAAATTAGAATAGTTAATTAATTGCTTGCATTGTTGAGCGTGATTACGTATGGAAGAAAATTCTTTTTTATTTAAAATACAACCTGTACGGTGACTGACTCCTCTATGAGAGTCAATGCGGATCCTCAAGAGACGGTTGGAACAACCAACATAGGTTCCTAAATTACATTTAGGACAATTGTATAAGTAAACAATTGAGGACCGCATCAAATCTGGTAGAGTGTCTTTGAAAGTGAACATGCTGCCTATGGATAGTGGATTTTTGAATACAAACTTAAAATCAACATAAGGATACAAATTAGAAAGAGCTTTATCAAGTTTACATTTAACATTTTTATAGTTATATATAAATGGTAGAGACACATACATTTGCTTCTTTGGAACGTTTAGTACGGTGGCTTTCGGAATAAAAAAGTTATCTAAAAACTGTTTTGTAAATTTATCAAACACGTCACATGGATAACAGTTCCTAATAAAATATGATTTTAAAAATTTAATTTCCTCGTGGAATCTACCCCAATCTGACGAAAGATTAAAAGCTCTAAAAATTAATGTTTTACATGAGTTTACTTTAAATGAAATCGGACAGTGACTAAAAAAGTTTAACCCAAGTCCAGTAAAAGTTTGTTTTCTAAAAATGCCAGTACTAAATGCACCATTACAACGTGAAATCTTAATATCTAAAAAGGAAAGTTGATCATTATGTTCGGAGTCCAACGTGAACTTAATATTTAAATGAAATGAGTTTATGTACTCTAAAAACAAAGTGGCATGATGTCTATCTTTAAAAAGAACAAATGTATCATCAACATAACGTCTATAAAATAGGGGTTTAAAGGACACAGGGCATTGATCAATGAACAACTTTTCTAGGTGGCACATAAATATATTTGCAAAGGTAGGGCCCAAGGGAGAACCCATAGCCATACCATCGACCTGTTTGTAGACTGTGTTATTGAAAATAAAGAAAGTTTCTGTCACGGCAAGTTCAAGTAATTTTCTAAAAGAGTTAACGTTAAAACCATGAAATGAGGAAGTCGGGTTGGGAAATAGTCTAGTTAAAATAATGTCTATTGTTTCTGATAGTGGAATATTAGTAAATAAAGAGTTAACATCATAACTGACCATAAAACTATTGGGATCTTGCTGGAGAATATGAGGTACAAACTGAGATGAGTTTTGCAAGGTGTAAGCATTGGGAGTGAGATCACTGAGTAAAGGGACTAAAAATTTAGCTATACTAAAATTAGCGGAGTTGTAAGCAGCCAGAATGGGACGCAAAGGTATGTCAGCTTTGTGAACCTTGGGTAAACCATATAAAACGCTGAAGGATGAACCAGTGCTGTACAAGGAACGGTATGTTTCTTCTGATAAAAAGGATTCATCTTTGAGTTGTTTAAGGTTACGGTTGATTTTGTCCTCTACTTTATAAATCAAACTAAATTCTGGAGACCCAATTTCACAAAATTTACTGTTGTCTGAAAGAATGTGAAGCATTTTGTCGGTATAATCCTGTTTATTGAGAAGCACCACACCTTTACCCTTGTCAGGGCGACACAAAATGATATCACTACGTAGTGATAAAGACTTTAGAATATTAAAATCTTCTTTCTTGAAAAATGGAAACCATGTAGGTGACTTTAAAGAGGCATAAGCTTCATGGGCAATATTTTGTATTGATTGACGGGCTTTTTCTAGATTATTATGAGAAGGGAGGTTCCGAATATTACTAAAAAACATCTCAAACGGTAAGAAAAACTTAGAGAAACTCGGTCGGAAATTAGGAAGCCACCGTACTAAACGTTCCAAAGAAGCAAATGTATGTGTCTCTACCATTTATATATAACTATAAAAATGTTAAATGTAAACTTGATAAAGCTCTTTCTAATTTGTATCCTTATGTTGATTTTAAGTTTGTATTCAAAAATCCACTATCCATAGGCAGCATGTTCACTTTCAAAGACACTCTACCAGATTTGATGCGGTCCTCAATTGTTTACTTATACAATTGTCCTAAATGTAATTTAGGAACCTATGTTGGTTGTTCCAACCGTCTCTTGAGGATCCGCATTGACTCTCATAGAGGAGTCAGTCACCGTACAGGTTGTATTTTAAATAAAAAAGAATTTTCTTCCATACGTAATCACGCTCAACAATGCAAGCAATTAATTAACTATTCTAATTTCAAAATACTAGCCCAATCACCCAATAGCTATTCTCTACCTACCCTAGAATCACTTTTCATTAAACAGCTATCCCCTACTCTCAATCACTCAACAACCTCTGTTCCTTTACATACTGCCTAACAACTTAACCACTTAACCATCAATTACACGCTCTAACGTCTAAACCTCCCCGTCCTTCCATGTCTCAGTCTTGGATATTTTTCCATACTAGGTATGTTTCTTTCTTATCCAGAGTTTATTTTATTTTGTCTGTTTTTTTTTTTCTTTTTCTTTTATTCCAGGTTATTTCTGTGTATTATTGTTTTGATTTCCATATTTATGATGTTTTGTGAATTCTTCTTTAAAGTTTTCTGTGTATTTGTTCTGATTTTGATATTGCTTTTTTCCTATAGCATTCATTTAATGTTTTAATGTTTCAATTTTTAATTTGATTTATATGGTTTAATTTATTATTTTTTAGTATATTTCCTCAACTTCATTTTTTAAGTATTTCGATTTATTTGTTATAACTCCTGCCTTTTTAACAGAATTTCATTGACTAACGTAATGTCTATTGATATGTGTTTTACATTCCTTGTTTAGCTCCGATGATGGGAAATGTTGTTCCCGAAAGCTTAGCCAATAAACTGTCCAAATGCTGAAGTATCTGCTTTCTTTCGCCTTTCTGCTAAACCTCAAGCTTTCTAGAAGCGAAAATGCCATTAATTATATATATATATATATATATATATATATATATATATATATATATATATATATATATATATATATATATATATATACCCTCAACAACAAAACTTTATATCTCCTTAGATGCGTGTAAGTTTCTTTGCAAACGAAATAATAATGTCCGTCCATTTTACTTTAGAAGAAAAAACGTTCTTAGATGAACAACTAACACTTAAAGTTACTTTGTCAGACACTAGCATTAATCTAAAGACATAAGAAATACAGCAACAGATATACTTATTATTTTTTCTTCTTTTTCTACTTTTCTTAAAACACTAACAACTGTTGTGTCTTAAAATCCTATTTGAATTTCTCATAAGATTTTTGTCAAGAGAAAATATCCATATTGACTACTTCCAGACATAATTTTAAAATTTCATCTGAAAGAAAAAGAACTTTCTTCGTGAAAATATATATTAAATTCTCTTTTGCTATGTGAGAATAATTTGCTGATATAAGCAAGATTACCTCACTCTTTGTTATTATTATTATTATTATTATTATTATTATTATTATTATTATTATTATTATTATTATTATTATTATTTCGATAGTAGGCCCTCAAGACAGTGACTGCCTTCCCTTCCTGGAGGTCTTGATCTTGATTCCTGAGCATGGATTCGATCCCAGCGTCTACACTAAGCCCACAAACTTAGGCCTTTGCTGGAATGGGGATAGTGACTATCCCACCAGGCACAAGACCTCCACTTTCCGTGCCTACGTTCGTCGCACCTTCTCCTATTATTCTGCCTGGACAGAGACCCACAAGGAGCTATATAGGATTATCCAAGTGCCCATGAACAACAGTTACTCCAACAGGCAGGTCGATAGAGAGGTCAAACGTGCAATGGACATCTGTTACGAGTTCAAGACCAGCAGCGAGCGCATGCCTTTTAGAGTTAACTTATTCTTCAGAGGCATCATGCATACCCAGTACCAACAGGACGAGAAGGTCATAAAAAACATCGTGAATAATCATGTCACGTCCGTGAAAGAGGACTCCGACATAAACCTTACTATTTACAATCAGACAATGAGGACAAGATCCCTCATTATGAAAAGTAAC
>NC_090739.1:102365120-102372620 GCF_036898095.1 Palaemon carinicauda | reverse complement strand
GATTTGTATATATCTATCTATTCATATATAAATAAAAAAAAACTAGATTTTGATGGTGGTATTCGTGAGTGCCGTAAGCGTTTGATGTGTGAATTGTGAACAGCATCACCATCCACGTCCAACCAGGCAGCCACTCCAGCTGTACTGCCGTAGCGGGAAACACTATCTGCAATTTGTTCGTCTTATATCGATAATTTGATGCATTTACACTTGTAAAGTGATTTTGAATGTGCTGCATAGGTTGCACTCAGTCTTTGTTTCTTGAAAATTCTTAATTACTCACAAAAAATGGTATGCCGACACTAGAAACTGATAACTTCCCTTGTTGACGAAGTATTGCACTGCAGTATGTCAGTGGAAGATAGCCTATCACAGTGTTCATAATTGAGGCTTCCAAAACCACATGGTACCCCCTACCATATTTAAAGAGAGAGATGGACAAAGGAAGAGGAAGAGATGCAGAAGACCCAGGAAAGGAGGAGGGGGCACTTTTCATGCCCTCTCCTACATTTTCCTCTTTCCCCTCGCCACCCTTTCCTTTCTTTTCTTCCCCTTTACCTGTCTTTCCACGCCCCTTCTCCTCCTGCTTTTTTTTATCACTCCCCTCCTCTCTTCCTCCTTCTTGCCCCCCTCCCCTCCTCTTCGATATTTCTTTGCCACCTCCCCTTCCTCTCCTCGCGATCATGGCTTGAGGTGCATGATTGGGGTCACCTGAAAAAAAGGTTGGGAACCACTGCTTAGTGAGATAAAGATTCACTTCATGAACATCATGGCTCTATAAAATTGAACTTGTAATATTTCTCAGGATGATATTTATTTTGAAATTGAGTTTTATGTAAGTGGGGGATATAAACTCTACGCTATATATATACACATATATTATATACACACACACCCTTTCCAGCGGGAAAGGGGGAGCCCCGCCCTGCCAATGGGAAGGGGGGAGCCCCACCCTGCCAGAGGAAGGGGGAGCCCCACCCTGCCAGGGGGAAGGGGGGAGCCCCGCCCTGCTAGTGGGAAGGGGGGAACCCCGCCCTTCCAGTAGGAAGGGGGAACCCCGCCCTGTCAGCGGAAAGTGGGGAGCCCGGCCCTGCCAGTGGGAAGGGGGGATCCCCGCCCTGCCAGCGGGAAGGGGGAAGCCCTGCCCTGCCAGCGGGAAGGGGGGAGCCCCGACCTGCCAGCAGGAAGGGGGGAGCCCCACACTGTCAGCGGGAAGGGGGGAACCCCGCCATGCCAGAGGAAAGGTGGGAGCCCGGTCCTACTAGCGGGAAGAGGGCAGCCCCGCCCTGCAGCGGGAAGGGAGGAGCCTCGCCCTACCAGCAGGTAGGGGAGCCCCGCCCTACCAGCGGAAAGGGGGAGCCCCGCCCTGTCAGCGGGATGGTGGGAGCCCCTCCCTGCCAGTGGGAAGGGGGGAGCCCCGCCCTGCCAGCGGGAAGGGGGGAGCCCCGCCCTGCCAGTGGGAAGGGGGGAGCCCCGCACTGCCAGCGGGAAGGGGAAAGCCCCTCCCTGCCAGCGGGAAGGGGGAAGCCCCCCCTGCCAGCAGGAAGGGGGGAGCCCTGCTCTGCCAGCAGGAAGGGGTGAGCCCCGCAGTGCCAGCGGGAAGGGGGGGAACCCCGCCCTGTCAGCGAGAAGGGGTGATCCCCGCCCTACCAGCGGGAAGTGCGGAGTGCGCCCTGCCTGCAGGAAGGTGGGAGCCCTGCTCTGCCAGCAGGAAGGGGTGAGCCCCGCCGTGCCAGCGGGAAGGGGGGGAACCCCGCCCTGTCAGCGGGAAGGGGTGATCCCCGCCCTGCCAGCGGGAAGGGGTGAGCCCCGCCCTGCCAGCGGGAAGAGGGGAGCACTGCCCTGCCAGCGGGAAGGGGGGAGCCCCACCCTGCTAGCGGGAAGGGGGGAGCCCCGCCCTGCCAGCGGGAAGGGGGAGCCCCGCCCTGCCAGCGGGAAGGGGGGAGCCCCCCCTGCCAGCGAGAAGGGGGGAGCCCCGCCCTGCCAGCGGGAAGGGGTGAGCCCCGCCCTGCTAGCGGGAAGGGGGGAGCCCCTTCCTGCTAGCGGGAAGGGGGGAGCCCCTTCCTGCTAGCGGGAAGGGGGGAGCCCCTTCCTGCCAGCGGGAAGGGGGAGACCCTCCAGGCTAGCAGGAGGGGGCCAGCCCCGCCCAGCCAACAATAGAGATTTACTGTATCTAGCTTATTTTTAAAAAAACATGAAGGGTGGAATGAGGAAAGCAGTCTTGAAGACTTCTTCTTTCTCTCTTTGAGTAAGAAGAAGTCTTCAAGGTTTTTGCTTTGAAGACTTCTTTCTTCTAAGAAGAAAGGGATCAACAAAAAGTGGAATCAGGAAGGCAGTCATGAAAACAAAACAAGAATCGTGAAGACTTCTTCTACCTCTCCATAAGGAAGAAGAAGTCTTCAAGATTCTTGTTTTGAAGACTTCTTTCTTCTAAGAAGAAAGGGGTCAAAGACAAGTGTGTACCAACCGTGTGTCATACAATTGTACATAATTGCTTTTGTATATAATATGCTTGTATCTTCGCTCTTCCCTCGCACTCAAACGAACATGAAAATTCATGTGTGCTGTTTTGCTCTGAACATTGTCTGTCTCTCGAACATGTTATGTCCTGTTGCCTTGAAGTTTTGTATATAAAGAAGAGTGTTTCTCAATATATAACTCAGTCGTTTCCAATCTGCATTTGATTTCACAACTCCTCTCTCACCACGTCACATTGGTGACCGCAGAAGTCGACTCGCTCCCACCGCCTTCCACCCCCACCCCCTTGCCCCTTCATCGTTGGTACTATGGCGGACTCTACGGCAGTTGGTGCTGCGGCCGCTCCATTCAAACTTTCATCGTTTGCCAGCGGAGAGGCGTTTGCTTGGTTTCAGCACGCAGAAGTCCAGTTTCGTAACAGGGGCGTGACTCGCTCAAACACCAAAGCGGATTATGTTTTCGCGGCGATACCCGAGGACACCTTCCCAGAAATATCCGACTGGCTTTGTGAACAAGGAGACACCCCAATAGCGTATGACGACCTCAAATCATACCTTCTGCAGCAGTACTCGCCGTCGCCAGCCGCCCGTATAGCAAAGCTTTTTCAGCTCTCGCAACAACCGTTGGGGGACCAAAGGGCTTCGCTTGCCCTCTGGGAAATGACCAGTATCGCTCGCCTTTAACCTGCCGCAGACGGCTCTCCTCGTGAGTGAACCTACTCCGTGCCCTTTGGATACGCCGTTTACCTGAACCTGTCCGTGCTGCCATACCCGATGTCGATAGTTTACCCATAAAGGACTTGATGACCAAAGCCGACGCCCTTAATGACAGCCACTTCAAGACCTCCATCAACGCCTCCACCCCTGACGACGAGGATGCCAATCCAACGTCAACCGAAGCTGACATAAATGCCGTAGGACATACTGTACACGCCTACCCCGTGACGTGCCGAAGCGGCGACAAAGCCGCCCACCACCTACCAATCGCTCGCGCCCCAACGAACGACTTCTACAGCCACTTACTACCTCTCATCCGCCGCAGTTTTGCTACTACCTCTTCAGATTCGGGGCAACCGCGAAGAAATGTGCCAAAGATTGTCAGTGGCCAAAAAAACGTGTAAGTAGGCCATCGCTTGTGGCGGTGGCCTCCCATGTTTCTAATCTTTTCTTTTTACAGGATGCAGGAATGGGCAAGCGATTTTTGGTAGACACGGGTGCTTGTCGTTCTCTTTTGCCAAGGAAACTCTTCAAGGCACAACGTAGTCTGTCTTCATCTGCCGACGTCCGCTTGGTAGCTGCCAACGGATCTGCGATACCCACCTACGGTTACGAGAGCCTCACATTATCGTTCGGAAACGGTAAATTCAATTGGAAGTTTCTCGTTGCTGACGTCACAATGCCAATCCTCGGTGCGGATTTCCTCTCTCATTTCCACCTTCTGGTCGATGTCGCCCACCGACGATTGGTCAACGCAGACTCGTACTTGTCGACACCTGTTCAAGCCGCCCCCTCTAACCTCGCTCTCCACATCAGCGCACCCACGGATGCCTACGCCCACCTCCTCACGTCGTACCCGGAAGTTTTCCGTCCAGAACTTCGCCAAACGCCCACGGTTCCTGCCAAGCACGGTATTTATCACCATATCAAGACGACGGGACCCCCAGTCTTCGCAAAATTCAGACGTCTGGCACCGGAACGATTGGCAGCCGCCAAACAGACGTTCGCCGAAATGGAGAAAATGGGCCTTTGCCAAAAGGCCTCCAGCCCATGGTCGTCACCCTTACACATCGTTCTGAAGAAAGACGGCTCCCTCCGTCCGTGCGGGGATTACAGGCGCCTGAACATGCAAACAGAACCGGATCACTACCCCCTCCCAAACATTGCCGATGTAACCTCCTACCTGCACAAAGCAAAGGTTTTCTCTACGCTCGACCTCCTGAAGGGGTATTATCAGGTGCCTATGAACCCAGAAGACATCCCCAAGACCGCCATCACCACTCCATTTGGCACATACACCTTCAATTACTCCTGTTTTGGCCTTCGCAATGCTGGGGCAACGTTTCAACGTCTCATGGATGGCATCTTAAGGGACCTCCCTTTCTGTGTATGTTATGTGGACGACATACTTGTGTTCTCCTCCTCAAAAGAGGAACACCTCCGTCACCTGCGCATTGTGCTCGACCGCCTGCAACAAAACGGGTTTGTAGTCCAGTACGACAAGTGTACCTTTGGCGCCAACGAAGTGTCGTTCTTAGGGCACCGTATCACTCCTGAAGGAGTCCATCCCCTCCCTGAGAAGGTAGCAGCCGTTCAGGATTTCCCAACGCCCTCGACCGTAAAAACTCTGCAGGAATTCTTGGGCATGATCAACTATTATCACCGTTTTCTGCCAGCCATTGCCGCCACTCTTGCTCCCCTCTACGCCTCCCTCAAGGGCAAGTCAAAGGACCTGAAGTGGGGTCCCCTTCAAGAAGCAGCCTTCTGCAATGCAAAGAAGGCCCTATCAACTGCTGCGGCTCTCACTTTTCCTATCCCACACGCCCTTCTCCTTCTCTCCACCGATGCCAGCGACGTCGCTATTGGTGCAGTACTCGAGCAGGTGGTCAAAGGCTCGCCCCGCCCATTGGCCTTCTTCAGCAGAAAACTGTCCAAGGCAGAATCGGGTTATTCTACCTTCGATCGAGAATTGCTGGCGGTGCACTTGGCTGTCCGTCACTTTCGCCATTTCTTAGAAGGTACGCCCTTCGTCATTCGCACAGACCACATGCCTCTGGTGCATGCCTTCACTCGACAGTCTGACGCCTGGTCCGCCCGTCAACGCCGACATCTCTCCGCCGTGGCTGAATACAATTGCACCCTCCAATACGTCCCTGGGAAAATGAATCCCGTTGCCGATGCCCTGTCAAGAAACACGTTGGCTGCCGTTCAACTGGGATCGGATTACAACGCCCTGGCTGAAGCCCAACGACAGGATCCAGAGTATCAAGCTTGTAGGACATCCTGCACGTCCCTCCGTTGGGAGGATTTTCCCCACGAAAACTCCAACACCACCCTCCTCTGTGACGTCAGTCCTGGTAGACTGCGACCTTGGATTCCTGCTCCCATGCGCCGACAGGTGTTTGATTTCATCCACGGCCTTTCACATCCCTCGTGCCGTTCTACTGCACAGCTGCTGAAGGCAAAGTTCATTTGGCACGGCATTTCTAAGGATGCTAAGGATTGGGTCCGTGCCTGTACTTCTTGCCAAACTTCCAAAGTACATCGACACACGGATTCAGGAGTGGGCACCTTTCCTCAACCTCAGCGTCGTTTCGCACACATTCACGTCGACGTTGTAGGCCCCCTACCCACATCACAAGGACATCGTTACCTGTTTACCGTCATCGACCGCTCCACTCGTTGACCTGAAGCCATTCCCATGGAAACTGCAACGTCCACCTCATGTACATCTGCCTTACTCTCTGGATGGATTTCAAGATTCGGTATCCGTGAGCGTATTACTTCTGACAGGGGAACCACTTTCACCTCTCAATTATGGACTTCATTAGCGAATCTCCAGGGCATCACCCTACATCACACAACGGCCTACAACCCCGCTGCCAATGGAATGGTTGAACGTTTTCATCGCACCCTCAAAGCAGCTTTGATGTCCCGCTGCAAGGATTGCAACTGGTTTACTCAGCTTCCCTGGGTCCTCCTTGGACTAAGGATCACTCCTAAAGACGCCCTCGACGTCTCAGCAGCCGAAATGGTGTATGGCGACCCGTTGGTCGTCCCTGCCGAGTTTTTTCCTTCTACAACCTCCTCCGACGATCTCCAGCGCATACGTCACGTCTTGGGAAAATTTACTCCGTGCCGCCAGACTTACAAGCCCCCAGCGAAGCATCACATACCAACGGACTTGCACTCTGCAACGCACGTCTTCCTGCGCAACGACACCAGCAAGCCACCGTTAACGCCCCCTTACACGGGACCTTTCCTTGTGATCCGACGCAGTCCGAAAGCATTCCTCCTAAACATTCGGGGCAAAGAAGACTGGGTCTCCATTGATCGTCTAAAACTTGCTTATTTTCTGCCAGATGACCCGCCTACAGTTCGCCTCTCTAGATCAGGGCGCCCTATTTAACATGTACAGTATGTCATTTTTAGGGGGGGAGCCATGTACCAACCGTGTGTCACACAATTGTACATAATTGCTTTTGTATATAATATGCTTGTATCTTCGCTCTTCCCTCGCACTCAAACGAACATGAAAATTCATGTCTGCTGTTTTGCTCTGAACATTGTCTGTCTCTCGAACATGTTATGTCCTGTTGCCTTGAGGTTTTGTATATAAAGAAGAGTGTTCCTCAATATATAACTCAGTCGTTTCCAATCTGCCTTTGATTTCACAACTCCTCTCTCGGCTCGTCACAAGTGTGATCAGGAAGGCAGTCATGAAAAGCAAAACAATGATCTTGAAGACTTCTTCCTTCTCTGCATGAGGAAGAAGAAGTCTTCAAGATTCTTGTTTTAAACACTTCTTCTTCCTCATGGAGAGAAAGAAGAGGTCTTCAAGATTCTTGTTTTGAAGACATCTTTCTTCTAAGACGGAAGGGATCAACGACAAGTGGAGTCAGGAAGGCAGTCATGAAAAGCAAAACCAGAATATTGAAGACTAATAACTGATATATTTGAAAGGATTTGGTCTGTAAATACAGGAAGAAGAGGGAGACAGGAAGGAGAACAGGAGAAAAGAAATAAAGAAGTCTTCAAGATTCTTGTTTTGAAGACTTTTTTCTTCTAAGAAGAAAGGGGTCAATGAAAAGTGTAATTAGGAAGGCAGTCGTGAAAAGCAAAACAAGAATCTTGAAGACTTGTTTCTTCTCTCCATGAGGAAGAAGAAGTCTTCAAGATTCTTGGTTTGAAGACTTCTTCTTCCTCATGGAGAGAAAGAAGTCTTCAGGATTCTTGTTTTGAAGACTTCTTCTTCCTCATGGAGAGAAAGAAGAAGTCTTCAAGATTCTTGTTTTGAAGACATCTT
>NC_090739.1:102355120-102357620 GCF_036898095.1 Palaemon carinicauda | reverse complement strand
TTATTAACGTTACGATAAGTCAAATTGTCCATACATTCTTGGATAACGTCCAGAGATTAACTGAATCCTTTAGCCTTTATGAAAGTTATAATTTTTAAGTACATATCCATTTCAATGTCATCAAAATTACGTAAGTGTAGTTAACCACTTGATAGAATGAATCACCACCTACAGATTATCATATAAACTCACATACATACACACACAAATACATCCACACACCCCCACACACACACATACACACACACACATATATATATGTGTGTGTGTGTGTGTGTGTGTGCGTGTGTGTGTTTGTGTATGTGTATTTATCAATATGTGTGAAAAAGGCGTGTTTTTTTTTTTATTTTGTTTGGTATCAAATATCCTGTCCACTCCACTACAAAAATCACTTTCTTTAATAAAGAAGAAATACTGGGAATGCTTGTAATTTTCTAATATTGTGAGAGAAATCTCCGTCTCCCCATAAAAACGACCATCGAAGCCTTATTAACCTTTTATGGCCACCAAGTATTCGCAAGTATCTATTGTTTTTTTATTGGTAACTGTAATATTTATACTTTATGTACTCGTACAAACACACACATACACACACACACACACACACACACACATATATATATATATATATATATATATATATATATATATATATATATATATATATATAATATACACATATATATGTATGTATGTATATATGTGCGTGTATGTTTGTGTATGTAAGTGTGTGCTTTGATATATATATATGTGTGTGTGTATACACATAAATATAATCTTGTGAGAGTCTGTGCTACTGTATTCGACTGTTAGTGAGAATGCCCAATGAATATGCATCTGTTTTATAGCTTGGATTATACGATGAACCATCGTATCACTAAGATATGAATTGTGTATCTTGGTGTTAAGAAGAATGAGAATATAATTCTTTTAAAATACATTAAATGTAATAGCAATGTAAAATGCAGCACTGTTATTCTTAACTTCTATGTTAAATCATAAATATTACATCAATTATAGCTTTGACTGAAAAAGAAATTAGCTTATATTCCTTCCTAATTGATAATCTTTAAAGGTACAACAAATTATGACTAGATTTTGAAGTAACATGTAAGTGTGATATCAATGAAATGAAGCTTATGACATGCCTATTATTCAAACGATTTGCAATGAGCATATCACTGCCAAATTGACAACTATCGTCGTTTACCAAAGTCTTATAAGGCCATTATGGATAACAGCTAGACAATGCATGATTTCTCCAATAAGGCTCACCTACACTCCATTGCTATAAAAAATGATGCAATACGGGCAAATCATACAATAGAAGTTAATATTTACCATGACAGAGAACGCATGCGCCAATAATCACATTAACGATCGTCGCGAGCTTATATCTCGTGGAACTGACGAACACTGTATCCCAAAGGGCACTCGGCACAATGGGTTCCAGTTGCTGGACTCAATTTGGAATTCCAGGCGTTGATTCCGGAAGAGCATCGATGCTTCTGAGCGTTAAAGGACTCATGGGCGTTCGTTGATTTATGCAGTCTGCAGCGATAGATTTCTGGTGCTTAGTGCTTTTATCGTTTATTAATATATCAGGAAACCGACACATATTAAAGTTAAAGATTTTGGAGAGCGAAAATACAGCAAATAAACTCTCTTAAAACTTCATTCATCATATGAAGGCCTAAGTAGATTAAAGAATGTATAACAGTAAGTCTGTTCATTTATTTTTAACCAGATCACATTATTTTGTCACTGGTCTTTATTTCTGAAAGAAACTAAGAAATTTACTAAGTATTTGCTAGATATTCACCTAATATCAAGGAACCAGATAAAAACTCTTTTAAGTTAAATGGAAGATATTAGTACATATATAGATGACAATTGTTGTAGAATATGATAATCCTGATTTGGTAATTACGTGATTAGTAAAACAATTTTCTGGACTTCGTTTGCTGTAAAGAATACCTTAGTATTTAAAGAATATGTTATTAATTTCATATGAAATAATGTTAGAGTTAATTTTAGTCCATAATAATGCTATCTATTTCAAATAATATCAAGCAGCACATTATTTATTTTGTTATTCAATCCAATTCCTTTAAAAGCGCACCAAATAATAGACTGCACTAACAATCAATAAAAGTATGACGTTGTCAGAATATGAACTTTGTTAGCATATAGTTAAGTTTCATCATCTTGAGACATTTCTGTGTACTGCAGTATTTATTTTATACGAATAAGATATTTCTCAATATATTCATACTAAATTGCACTGTTGAAAATACCAGTATTTTAATCGGAAATTATCCTTAAAAAGAAACTGTTTTCAGCCGTATTTCAGTAAAATACAGGCGACCGTAATTTTATTAAACTTTTTTTTATTATATTTTACTGGTTTGTGACCGTAATATCACTCCTTTACGCCAATATATGTGTTTTTAAAACGGTAAATTCCTGTCAACAATTATTCCAGGATTTTTACCGTTTT
>NC_090739.1:102348803-102352120 GCF_036898095.1 Palaemon carinicauda | reverse complement strand
AAGAATACCTGGCTGCCTTAACTGTACCGAAGGCTTGGCATTGTATTCTATTAAGCCAATGACCATAACACTGAAGTCTTTGGAGCTCTATGCAGACTTATCTAATCCAGATTTAGTGTCCATTACATTGAACGAAAAGGAGAGAGAGAGAGAGAGAGAGAGAGAGAGAGAGAGAGAGAGAGAGAGAGGAGAGAGAGAGACGGAGAGAGAGAGAGAGAGAGAGAGAGAGAGGGGGGGTAATAATATTTCTATATTTCTAGCTATGAATACAGTAGAATAAAATATTTCAAAACATATATTTTCTTAAAGTGTATACATACATACATACATACATACATACATACATACATACATACATATATACATATATACATACATACAATGTAATAAGATATTTAATAAGAAAGCGAAAGAAAGCTCCCTCTATCCATCCTAAAAAAATAGACAAGAGAGAAAGAGAGCGAAAGACGAAAATTTCAGCGCAAGTTAAAGAAATATTATTATGAAAATGTTCTGTCTACAAAATGTAAAGCAACAGCTTAGTGTGTCGTTGATAGATAGATATACTTGAAAACCCGGATGCTGCTGCTCAGTTGATGCCTCTATATCAATGATAGTTAAGGTCTCATGTTCAAGTAATCTTATTTCTTCTATCCTAGTACATTTTATGTTTAATCCCTTGACTAATTTGTTTAGATAGTCTGTAGGTAAATGTATGTTTACATCCTTATTAACGCAATTTAGTGTGAGTTTATTGAAAAAATATTTATTTGTATAAAATAAATTGCTATAATACACTCAATAAAATTTGACATAAAAAAACGGTAAAAATCCTGGAATAATTGTTGACAGGAATTTACCGTTTTAAAAACACATATATTGGCGTAAAGGAGTGATATTACGGTCACAAACCAGTAAAAATTAATAAAAAAAAGTTTGATAAAATTACGGGTCGCCTGTATTTTACTGAATACGGCTAAAAACAGTTTAATTTTTAAGGATAATTTTCCGATTAAAATACTGGTATTTTCAACAGTGCAAATTTAGTATGAATATATTGAGAAATATCTTATTCGTATAAAATAAATACTGCAGTACACAGAAATGTCTCAAGATGATGAAACTTGACTATATGCTAACAAAATTCATATTCTGACAACGTCATACTTTTATTGATTGTTAGTGCAGTCTATTATTTGGTGCGCTTTTAAAGGAATTGAATTGAATAACAATAATAAATAATGTGGCTGCTTGATATTATTTGAAATAGATAGCATTATTATGGACTAAAATTAACTCTAACATTATTTCATATGAAATTAATAACATATCTTTAAATACTAAGGTATTCTTTACAGCAAACGAAGTCCAGAAATTGTTTTACTAATCACGTAATTACCAAATCAGGATTATCATATTCTACAACAATTGTCATCTATATATGTACTAATATCTTCCATTTAACTTATAAGAGTTTTTATTTGGTTCCTTGATATTAGGTGAATATCTAGCAAATACTTAGTACATTTCTTAGTTTCTTTCAGAAATAAAGACCAGTGACAAAATAATGTGATTCTGGTTAAAAATAAATGAATAGACTTACAGTTATACATTCTTTAATCTACTTAGGCCTTCATATGATGAATGAAGTTTTAAGACAGTTTATTTGCTGTATCTTCGCTCTCCAAAGTCTTTAACTTAATATGTGTCGGTTTCTTTGATATAATAATAAACGATAAAAGCACTAAGCACCAGAAATCTATCGTTGCAAACTGCATAAATCAACGAACGCCCATGAGTCCTTTAACGCTCAGAAGCATCGATGCTCTTCCGGAATCAACGCCTGGAATTCCAAATTGAGTCCACCAACGGGAACCCATTGTGCCGAGTGCCCTTCGGGATACAGTGTTCGTCAGTTCCGCGAGATATAAGCTCGCGACGATCGTTAATGTGATTATTGGCGCATGCGTTCTCTGTCATGGTAAATATTAACTTCTATTGTATTGATTTGCCCGTATTTGCATCATCGTTTATTGCAATGGAGTGTAGGTGAGCCTTATTGGAGAAGTCATGCATTGTCTCGCTGTTATCCATAAATGACATTATAAGCCTTTGGTAAACGATGATAGGTGTCAATTTGGCAGTGATATGCTCATTGCAAATCGTTTGAATAATAGGCATGTGATAAGCTTCATTTCGTGATATCACACTTACATGTTACTTCAAAATCTAGTCATAATTTGTTTGTACCTTTAAAGATTATCAATTAGGAAGGAATATAAGCTAATTTCTTTTTCAGTCAAAGCTATAATTGATGTAATATTTATGATTTAACATAGAAGTTAAGAATAACAGTGCTGCATTTTACATGCTATTACTTTAATGTATTTTAAAAGAATTATATTCTCATTCTTCTTAACACCAAGATACACAATTCATATCTTAGTGATACGATGGTTCATCGTATAATTCAAGCTATGAAACAGATGCATATTCATTGGGCATTCTCACTAAACAGATCGAATACAGTAGCACAGACTCTCACAAGATTATATTTATATGTATACACACACACACATATATATCAAAGCACACACTTACATACACAAACATGCACGCACATATATACATATAATATATAATATATATAAATATATATATATAAATATATATATATATATATATATATATATATATATATATTATATATATATATATATATACTGTATATATATATATATATATATATATATATATATATATATATATATATATATATTTATATATATATATATATTGATACTATATATATATATATATATATATATATATATATATATATATATATATATATATATATATATATATATATATATATATATATATATATATATGTTTGTACGAGTACATAAAGGTATAAATATTACAGTTACGAATAAAAAAACAATAGATACTTGCGAATAACCTTCTGGCTGACTTACCATTTCTCTACTCTGGAGACTCATCTCAGCCATGATTGGTGGAAATAAAAGGTTAATAAGGCTTCGATGGTCGTTTTTATGGGGAGACGGAGATCTCTCTCACAACATTTGAAAATTATAAGCATTCCCAGTATTTCTTCTTCATTAAAGAAAGTGATTTTTGTAGTGGAGTGGACAGGCTATTTGATACCAAACAAAATAAAAAAAAAACGCCTTTTCACACATATTGATAAATACACATACACAAAAACACACACAGACACACACACGCACACATACACACACACACACACACATATATATATATATATATATATATATATATATATATATATA
>NC_090739.1:102336303-102341303 GCF_036898095.1 Palaemon carinicauda | reverse complement strand
AAACCATCTTTTTATCCTTTCTAACAATCTTGCTCAAGACGAATGACAATTTGAATCCGATTTGGAAATGCATCGGTATTCCATATTTCTCATTTCAAATCCACACAATCGTAAAGTGATCAGCAAATAATAACTAGTTCTCCTTTTCGGATTCTTTATTTCTTCTCTCCCGTTCTCTCTCCTGTCTCCCTCTCCTTCCTGTATTTACTCTCCGAATCCTTTCAAATAAATCAGTCATTAGTCTTCAAGATTCTTGTTTTGTTTTTCATGACTGCCTTCCTGATTCCACTTGTCGTTGATCCCTTCTGTCTTAGAAGAAAGATGTCTTCAAAACAAGAATCTTGAAGACTTCTTCTTTCTCTCCATGAGGAAGAAGGAATCTTCGAAACAAGAAACCTGAAGACTTCTTTCTCTCCATGAGGAAGAAGAAGTCTTCAAACCAAGAATCTTGAAGACTTCTTCTTCCTCATAGAGAGAAGAAACAAGTCTTCAAGATTCTTGTTTTGCTTTTCACGACTGCCATCCTAATTACACTTGTCATTGACCCCTTTCTTCTTAGAAGAAAAAAGTCTTCAAAACAAGAATCTTGAAGACTTCTTCTTTATTTCTTTTTTCCTGTTCTCCTTCCTGTCTCCCTCTTCTTCCTGTATTTACAGACCAAATCCTTTCAAATATATCAGTTATTAGTCTTCAATATTCTGGTTTTGCTTTTCATGACTGCCTTCCTGACTCCACTTGTCGTTGATCCCTTCCGTCTTAGAAGAAAGATGTCTTCAAAACAAGAATCTTGAAGACCTCTTCTTTCTCTCCATGAGGAAGAAGAAGTCTTTAAAACAAGAATCTTGAAGACTTCTTATTCCTCATGCAGAGAAGGAAGAAGTCTTCAAGATCATTGTTTTGCTTTTCATGACTGCCTTCCTGATCACACTTGTCTTTGACCCCTTTCTTCTTAGAAGAAAGAAGTCTTCAAAACAAGAATCTTGAAGACTTCTTCTTCCTCAAAGAGAGAAGGAAGTCTTCAAGACTGCTTTCCTCATTCCACCCTTCATGTTTTTTTAAAAATAAGCTAGATACAGTAAATCTCTATTGTTGGCTGGGCGGGGCTGGCCCCCCTCCTGCTAGCCTTGAGGGTCTCCCCCTTCCCGCTGGCAGGAAGGGGATCCCCCTTTCTCGCTGGCAGGAAGTGGCTCCCCCCTTCCCGCTAGCAGGGCGGGGCTCCCCCCTTCCCGCTAGCAGGGCGGGGCTCCCCCCTTCCCGCTGGAAGGGCGGGGCTCCCCCTTCCCTCTGGCAGGGCGGGGCTCCCCCCTTCTCGCTGGTAGGGGGGCTACCCCCTTCCCGCTGGCAGGGCGGGGCTCCCCCTTCCCGCTGGCAGGGCGGGGCTCCCCCCATCCCGCTAGCAGGGCGGGGCTCCCCACTTCCCGCTGGCAGGGCGGTGCTCCCCTCTTCCCGCTGGCAAGGCGGGGCTCACCCCTTCCCGCTGACAGGGCGGGGTTCCCCCCCCCTTCCCGCTGGCACGGCGGGTCTCACCCCTTCCCGCTGGCAGAGCAGGGCTCCCACCTTCCTGCTGGCAGGGCGCACTCCGCACTTTCCGCTGGTAGGGCGGGGCTTCCCCCTTCCTGCTGGCAGGGCGGGGCTCCCCCCTTCCCGCTGGCAGGGAGGGGCTTTCCCCTTCCTGCTGGCAGCGCGGGGCTCCCCCCTTCCCGCTGGCCGGGCGGGGCTCCCCCCTTCCCACTGGCAGGGAGGGGCTCCCACCATCCCGCTGGCAGGGCGGGGCTCCCCCTTCCTGCTGGTAGGGTGGGGCTCCCCCCTTCCCGCTGGCAGGGAGGGGCTTTCCCCTTCCCGCTGGCAGGGAGGGGCTTTCCCCTTCCCGCTGGCAGCGCGGGGCTCCCCCCTTCCCACTGGAAGGGCGGGGCTCCCCCCTTCCCACTGGAAGGGCGGGGCTCCCCCCTTCCCGCTGGCAGGGCGGGGCTCCCCCCTTCCCACTGGCAGGGAGGGGCTCCCACCATCCCGCTGGAAGGGCGGGGCTCCCCCTTCCTGCTGGTAGGGCGGGGCTCCCCTACCTGCTGGTAGGGCGGGGCTCCCCTACCTGCTGGTAGGGCGAGGCTCCTCCCTTCCCGCTGCAGAGCAGGGCTCCCCCCTTCCCGCTAGTAGGGCGGGGCTCCCACCTTCCCTCTGGCAGGGTGGGGCTCCCCCCTTCCCGCTGACAGTGTGGGGCTTCCCCCTTCCTGCTGGCAGGTTGGGGCTCCCCCCTTCCTGCTAGCAGGGCAGGGCTTCCCCCTTCCCGCTGGCAGGGCGGGGATCCCCCCTTCCCACTGGCAGGGCAGGGCTCCCCACTTTCCGCTGACAGGGCGGGGTTCCCCCTTCCCACTGGAAGGGCGGGGTTCCCCCCTTCCCACTAGCAGGGCGGGGCTCCCCCTACCCCCTGGCAGGGTGGGGCTCCCCCTCCCCCTGGCAGGGTGGGGCTTCCCCCTTCCCATTGGCAGGGCGGGGCTCCCCCTTTCCCGCTGGCAGGGCGGGGCTCCCCCTTCCCACTGGCAGGGTGGGGCTCCCCCCCTCCCCGCTGGCAAAATTTATCATATATATATATATATATATATATATATATATATATATATATATATGATGGTGTGTATGTATATAATATATGTGTATATATATAGCGTCGAGTTTATATCCCCCACTTACATAAAACTCAATTTCAAAATAAATATCATCCTGAGAAACATTACAAGTTCAATTTTATAGAGCCATGATGTTCATGAAGTGAATCTTTATCTCACTAAGCAGTGGTTTCCCAACGTTTTTTTCAGGTGACCCCCATCATGCACCTCAAGCCATGATCGCGACCCACCTAGTTTAATTGTATATGTATTATTATATTTTATTAGTTGTTGGCTGTAAAAGTAAGGGACAGTAAATATCCTTCTAGAAGAGAGGTATTATAAGGTTGGAAAAGACAAAATTAACATCATTAAATTTTATCATAGCATCATAAATTTTAAGGCTTAATATTAATCAAAAACCACACTTTTGATCTAAAATGCTGTCACATTCCACAAAAACTAACTAAAAGTATAAATATTTTCTGTTAAATGGTAAATTGATTTTAATGGGAGCCTTAGACCTGGATCATGCTGCTAAGTTTCTCTATTCGTGGTTCAGTCTTAGAAAGTGCTACCCTCAAAACATGTTCTGTTTTTTTTGTTTTGATGGCAGTTCAGTTACAAATCAGACAAAAGATGTTGTTTGGTACAGTCTGTCATGAAGGAGAAGGAGAAGGGGAAGGGGCCAAGGAAAGAAGAGGGGATGGGGGCCAAGGAAAGAGAAGAGGAGGGGGACAAGGAAAGAGAAGGATGGTTGAGAGAAAAGGAAAGATGGGGGACGGAGAGAAGGAAAGATGACAAGGAGGAATAAAGAAAGAGGGTAGGTAGCAAGGAAAGTGAAGGGGCAAGGAGCAGGATGTGTAGAGAGGAGGGGAGGGGTCAAGGAAGGCGTAACAAGGAAAATAGGTGTAATATATTTGCAAATCGCAGTAAATAAGACGAAGCAGAAAAAGAAAGAATCAATAATATACAGAACTCCAAATGTAGCCAAAAAAAACACCTCAATAACCAACCATATACAATACTCCAAATATCTGAACAACCGCCAAAACAACAACCTCAAAAACCAGCGACATAAAATCCTCCAAATCTCTAAACAACTGCCAAAACAACATCTTCAAAAACCTGCGACATAAAATCCTCCAAGTCTCTAAACAACTGCCAAAACAACAACTTAAAAAAAACAGCGACATAAAACCCTCCAAATCTCTAAACAAGTGCCAAAACAACAACCTCAAAAACCAGCGACATAAAATCCTCCAAATCTCTAAACAAGTGCCAAAACAACAACCTCAAAAACCAGCGACATAAAATCCTCCAAATCTCTAAACAAGTGCCAAAACAACAACTTCAAAAAAAACAGCGACATAAAATCCTCCAAATCTCTAAACAAGTGCCAAAACAACAACCTCAAAAACCAGCGACATAAAATCCTCCATATCTCTAAACAAGTGCCAAAACAACAACCTCAAAAACCAGCGACATAAAATCCTCCATACCTCTAAACAAGTGCCAAAACAACAACCTCAAAAACCAGCGACATAAAATCCTCCAAATCTCTAAACAAGTGCCAAAACAACAACCTCAAAAACCAGCGACATAAAATCCTCCAAATCTCTAAACAACTGCCAAAACAACATCTTCAAAAACCAGCGACATAAAATCCTCCAAGTCTCTAAACAACTGCCAAAACAACAACTTAAAAAAAAACAGCGACATAAAATCCTGCAAATCTCTAAACAAGTGCCAAAACAACAACCTCAAAAACCAGCGACATAAAATCCTGCAAATCTCTAAACAAGTGCCAAAACAACAACCTCAAAAACCAGCGACATAAAATCCTGCAAATCTCTAAACAAGTGCCAAAACAACAACCTCAAAAACCAGCGACATAAAATCCTCCAAATCTCTAAACAAGTGCCAAAACAACAACCTCAATAACCAGCGACATAAAATCCTCCAAATCTCTAAACAACTCCCAAAACAACATCTTCAAAAACCAGCGACATAAAATCCTCCAAATCTCTAAACAACTGCCAAAACAACATCTTCAAAAACCAGCGACATAAAATCCTCCAAGTCTCTAAACAACTGCCAAAACAACAACTTCAAAAAAAACAGCGACATAAAATCCTCCAAATCTCTAAACAAGTGCAAAAACAACAACCTCAAAAACCAGCGACATAAAATCCTGCAAATCTCTAAACAAGTGCCAAAACAACAACCTCAAAAACCAGCGACATAAAATCCTGCAAATCTCTAAACAAGTGCCAAAACAACAACCTCAAAAACCAGCGACATAAAATCCTCCAAATCTCTAAACAAGTGCCAAAACAACATCCTCAAAAACCAGCGACATAAAATCCTCCAAATCTCTAAACAAGTGCAAAAACAACA
>NC_090739.1:102328803-102331303 GCF_036898095.1 Palaemon carinicauda | reverse complement strand
GGTGAAAAAAATGATAATCATGTAAGTGATGATAATATAATAATGATGATAATCCTTATATGTAAATCAAATTATTACAGAGAAATAAAGAACATTAAGAAAAATAAAATTGGAATAAAAAGTATGAAATAAGTTTACTTTTTATAGTTATTTTTTTTATTTTTCTCTTGAAGAAGTTAGAAATATAACGAAGGAAAAATGTCCAGGAGTCTTTTTTTGCAATCTAGTTTATGACTGTTTTCCTTCACGACACGTCGGAGGCTCATCTGCTTTTAAAATGAAGTCATTACAAAGACGATAGGACTTCTAGTTCTTTTTTATGTTATGGAAGGAAAGTTTCTTTTCGGTAATTTCAAACCTTCCAGGTTGGTTACAGAAAATAAAATTTTAGGCCTTAGCTTTCACATGGTTGAAATATATAGTATACTATACACGCACAAACACACACAGACAATATATATATATATATATATATATATATATATATATATATATATATATATATATATATATATATATATATATATATATATATATATATATATCTTATGTTATTTTCGTTGCTCTGAAAAGATCAGTGCTAAAGGTCCCTTCTCAGAGCCGACCTAAGTTTTGGCAGGAAATGTCCGAGTTCCAAAGGATATGTCACGATACGCCCTTGAAAAAACAAGAGCCCTCGTGGTCAGAGTTCCTTTGAGGAAAAAAGGGGCAAAAAGAGAAAAGAGATTAAAGAAGAAGTGAAAAGAGGCAAAAAGAGGAAAACTCCGGGCAGCCTCAATTCACGACTGATTTCAAAGTTAGTGGCATGACATTTCAAATGCTGCTTATCCTTATATTTAATCATTTTTCAATTGTTTAGAAATCCTGAATATTCAGTAGATTTTGTGCTTTTATATGGATGGGATTGTGATTCTGTTTGTGTATGTTTTTTGTGTGAGTTTGAGAAAGAAACGGAGATACTTTCTCTAATAATAATCCACAAGAAAATATCAATATTGTTATACTATTGTAAAGAAATTGAATACTAAACCTCATAATTTTTTGAGAGTGGGGGGATATTTCTAACTAAAATTTTCAATGCCAAAAGACTAAAATTAATAAAAAGATAAAGATTTTTTCTACCAAAGTTATAATGATAATAGATTGCTAAGTTGAAATAAAAATAATCAGATATGAAGTAAATCATAATAAAACTAAACTTTAGGATAACAGTGAGTCATCTGTAATTCTAATCAGGAAACGATATATTAGTATCAGTATTTATGGTTGTGTATATCATGATTAAATGTTTGATGATATATTTTTACGAATATAGAAAATATATCAACAGCAAAAATATTCGCTACCGGCAAATGTGCCATAGCTGGTGTATCAAAAGGGTGTAATTTGCTACTAGTCATTAAAAGTAAGAAATGAAATATCCTCCAAATGGGTGATATATCACCACCATCAATTACAGGTGGTGATTAGCCCACATTTATTTCTGGTTTCCCTGACTGCGGTGACAACTCCCTTTGGGATTTTTCTTTTTTATTAATTGCCTCATTTCCTTTCAGGATCTGAATGCAATAGATGGAGGTATAATGAAAGGCTTCTTTCCCATTATCACTTGGTTTGGAATAATCCTGCATACGAATTATCATCATCATGACATGGTTTAAAATCACATTGAATAAGAATTATTATTTCGTTTCTGCATTTTTTTTTTTTTTTTTTTTTTTTTGATGACCTACATCCCAAAATATTTTGTGCTAACTATTTTTATGAAATAGAATGCAAGCAGTGTATACATTATCAGGATAAAATCTATCTTATTTATTCTAATATTTGATTTCTATGGTTGTGGATTTAACGATCAAACTTCAATAGATGGGAATCGCCTAAACTTGTACTTATCTGTAACTTAATGATTGAAGATATTAACAATAAATATTCTATGAATTTACAAAGAACTGTTTTGAAAATCTTTTACCATTTAATAAACATTTTCCCTTTACACACATATACGATATATGATATTTATTAATTGGCGTGGATTTTCATACTCTTGAATATGAACAAGTTTGAAGTCTCTGGGACAATGGTGTCAAAACTTATGGCTGATTACGTGAATTGGACGTTTTGCGACTATGCCCTTGAACTTCCAGAATTTAATCATTTTCAGCTCTTTACATGACAGCTAATCCCTGCAAGTTTCATTATCCTTCTATTGAAATTGTGACCAGGAAGGTGTTCACTAATAAACACACAAGTATTGCGTAAAACATAACCTCCTTCCAACTTCTTTGGCGGAGGTAATAATAATGATTACAACAATAACCAAGTACTGAAAAAGGGTTAGATGATTTCGCCTGCAGCGACATATCCTTTTATGCGACCAAAAGAGAAACTATTATTTGTCGGAGCGAGAAACCTTCTTTTCCCGTCAGAGGAAACTTAATGCTGATGTCAAGGAAAAGCCGCTGAAGCTGATCCCTCTTGAAATATTCTCGTACGGGAA
>NC_090739.1:102303803-102311303 GCF_036898095.1 Palaemon carinicauda | reverse complement strand
CCCTTTTCAATAAATTAAATTCAGAATCTTCAAAAGTTTAGAAAATAATTTGCTCTATCTCGTTAAAATGAGGAATTTTCTTTACCAGGAATAAGTAATTCAAATATTGCGTTTTAAGGGAATTTCTCATATCTTAGTGATTTAATATTTCCAGTCAATTGGATTTTTATCATATTCATGAGCCAGTTTTTCATAAATACTAAAAGTTCTTTTATAAATGACCTTTTTTTACTGAATCTTAATTCACCCTAAAGACAAAATCCTGATTTTTGCTGAAAGAGAAGCAGAGTGAAAATAAGTCTTTTTCCTTCGGGTAAAAATAAAAGTCTTTATAAATCTGTGGGGTAGAAAGAGTCTTTCCATGACGAACCATTTCATCCGCCAATAGAGATTTTGATCTTTTCATCTTTCTTTTTATGCAGTCAATACGAATTGTTAGTTTTTGATTTTCATTTCCAATAGTGTATTTTGCTTTATGATGAAGAAAAAGCTAAAAAAAAAAAAAATATCTGGCACGAGCTGGTGATTTAAAAGCTTCCATTTTATGAAGAAAAAATATATGAGAAAATGCATTCCAAACATGATTAAAGGAATTATATAAACGTTTCTGTTCATTACCAATATATTTCCCTAAATTTCATGACGCTAATTACACAATATAACTAAAATTAAGATATAAAATATGTTCACCTTACGGCGGAAAAGTTCACGAAATTGTTCTATTTTTCCTAATTTATTTAATGTTTTAGGTTTTTTCTCACTAGTAAATTTTCTCCTTTATTTCATATAAAGTACCTAAAACAGCGATATATGAGATGTAATTAAACAATTGCCAAATACTTCAAGCTTTCAGCTCTTTTTATAACATAGTTTAAATATTATATTGTGTTTACCAACTTACTTTTCTTCACTAACGACGACTTCGTTGTCTTTTTACCAGATTTCTGCTTCTGATATATATCTTATATCATTGATTAAATATTATTGGATAGAGCCATCTGTTTTACCAAAGTTCTAGTCTGTGGATGTTAGGAAATACAACGTTCTATCTATCTCCCCAGCTATCTATCAATATATATATATATATATTTTTATTTGAGTTGTGCATATGACAAAGCACTCTCCCCTATATAATATAGAGTACGTTTCTGGGTATATATATATATATATATATATATATATATATATATATATATATATATATATATATATATATATATATACTATATATATATACATATATATATTTATATATACACACACACACACACACACACACACATATATATATATATATATATATATATATATATATATATATATATATATATATATATATATATATATATATATATATATATATATATATACTTAGAAGGAGAGGGTGCCGCTAGAGGTACACTCGAAAACCATATTATCCGACAAATTGTCGAACCAGCGGGTCGTAGTTAGGAAAAGGGAGTGGGAGTAAGAAAGGTTGAATCAGTGTCTATTTTGCGTGTGTGTGTGTATACATATCTATCAAAATATTTAGCCGTCACTTTTGACGGCTCGGGTACACTACAAAGGTTCAACAGAACAGAAAATGAGACTATTTACCCGTTTGTAATCTAGCATATGTTTCTGCAGCCAAGCTTCACCTCTTTCCCTTTGTTCACCGACTTCCCTTTGAATCCCTCACACACAGATATATTTGCTTTTCGTTCTGATGAATTCCTTTTATATTTTGCCGGAAACGTTTAAAAAAAAATTTACTTAACTTTCATCTTATTTCAATAGATATTTCCCATATTTTTTTACCTTTTTTAATGGAAGAACTAAATTTCAAATATGATGTGAGACTAGAATTCTTACAAAGATAACCCCATAAATAAATCAATATTCGTGATGTATATTGCAATTATCGGAGCATTCGCTTATTACGTGAGGTTAATAACTATATCTACCTATATCGTTAGGTTTTCTATATAAATCACTCATCCACAAACTGCCCTAACCATAATTTCATTAATTAATAGTATCGATTACATTAGTATACAGTAAAAATATTTCACCAAGAATAACAGATATCAGAATACACAAAATATCTTTAGAGATAAGTGAAATGAATTTTTAATATCAGCAGCGTTTACATGATCTTGTTAGAATTAATTCCGGTAAATATGGCAAATTTCTGAGATGACGTTTGCAACATTAGACTAAATAAACGGGTTGAAGAAAATGCATTTGTTACGTCTTCCATCACATTTGATCATTATCTGTGCCTCAAGAAACGCGCTTTTCTCCAGTTTCTTTATCTTTAATGAAGGAGTGACATGCCATTAGGGTTAGGGAATGCTCTGGGAATAAGAATGATATGGAAATACTTCCTTCTGACTGGTACAGATGATGGTGTTAATCTTAGTATGGTTGTCGAATTCATTTACAAAAGGATCTCATTTATATAAATGATAATTTTTATTTTTCTCTATCAAATTTCAAACCGTTTTTATAATAGACAAATAGTTTAGATAGTCTGTAAACCTTTTACGCAATGTAATATTTTTTTTCTTTCTATAATACTATTTTGATGAACTTTAGTATTGTTTCAATTTCAGGACTTGAAGGAAAAAAAATATAACAAAATTTAAGACAAAAGTCGAAAGAATTGTAAACATCAACAGACATTGCATTCCGAAATACAGTTGTAACCAACACTTTATATACATAGTATCAAATTTAATAGTATCATTTGTTTTTGTCAATCAAAAGTATTTCCGCTTCATAATCTCTCCTATATGATAAGTACAAGTGTCCCTCCTCACCCCTCGGGTGGCGTGTTGGGGGAAAAGTCATACCCTGGTGAGAGGATGTTGCTGTTAGGAAAGGTAAGGGATGGGAGTCTGTATATGAGCATGTATATATATATATATATATATATATATATATATATATATTCAACAACAACAACAAATGCAACCGTTTCTAGTACACTGCAGAATAAAGACATGAGACACGTCCTTATCCATGTCTTGGATTTGGCCATTTCATCACCACACTGGCTATTGCAGATTGGTGATGGTGGGATACTTTAGACTAATGGCTCACTGCAAACGAACCTTGCATGGGTGGCGTTGACTTGACTAGTACAGTTTTGCTGATCATGGCAATACACAATATCTCACTCAGAAAAGGATATATATATATATATATATATATATATATATATATATATATATATATATATATATATATATATATATATATATATATATATATATATATATATATATTATTACTAGCTAAGCTACAACCCTAGTTGGAAAAGCAAGATGCAGTATGCCCAAGAACTTCAACAGGGAAAAATAGCCCAGTGAGGAAAGGAAATAAGGAAATAAATAAACAATATAAGAAGTAATGAAAAATTAGAATAAGATATTTTACAAACATTAACAACATCAAAACAGATATTTGATTTATAAACTATAAACTGACTTATATAAGCCTGTTCAACATAAAAACATTTACTGCGAGTTTAAACTTTTGAAATTCTACTGATTAAACTACCCGATTATGAAGATCATTCCACAACTTGGTCACAACTGGAATAAAACTTCTGGAGTACAGTGTCGTATTGAGCCTCATGATAGAGAAGGCCTATTAGAATTAACTGCATACTTAGTATTACGGACAGGATGGAACTGTCCGGGAAGATGTGAAAGTTAAGGATGGTCAGAATTATAAAAAATCTTATGCAACATGCATAATGAACTAATTGAATGACGGTGCCAGAGATTAATATCTATAACAGCAATAAGAAATTTGATAGACCGTCAATTCCTGTCCAACATATTAATATGAGAATGAGCAGCTGAAGACCGGGCAGAACAATACTCGAAACAAGATATAATGAAAGAATTAAAACACTTCTTCATAATACATTAATCACCAAAATTCTTGAAAGACTTTCTCAATGAGCAAATTTTTTGTTCAATTGATGAAGACATAGACCTAATGTGTTTCTCAAAAGTATATACAGTATATACTATACATATACACACTCACACATACACACACATGTATATATATATATATATATATATATATATATATATATATATATATATATATATATATATATATATATATATATATATATATATATATAATATTTTCATTACTGCTATATTCGCTTCTCTATTCTCTCCCTTTAAATAAACGATAAAAATATCACTCCTAATCATTCTTTAATGTAAACCGATATCCACCACATTCAGCTAATTGAACCATAAACACCGCAATCTAACATTGTACAGTATATGCCTCAAACCAACTAAAAACTTAGGCTCCCGCAATTTTCATTTACATCTAAATGGTAAAGCAATAATTTCCGTCTCAGCGCCCAAATAACCAGACGTTAACTTACGCTATCCTCTGGTGAAGCTGCACACAATGCAGCACGAGATTTACGCTGACAGGAATCATTGCAGATCTGCGTCTGAAGGCATTTGCACGATGGGGATTCGGCCGAATTGTTATAAATCTCCCTGGATTAATTGCCAATTTCATCAGGATTCCAAGCGATGTTGGCGAAGAAGAATATGATAGCCGCTTCGATATATCAGTTATGAATACTTTGAACAATTATTTTATTCTTTTCTTGTGGCTCATGATGATTTTTTTAGAGAAGGATATGCGTGTTACATACACTATATATATATATATATATATATATATATATATATATATATATATATATATATATATATATATATATATATATATATGTATATATATGTATATACGTGTATATATATATATATATATATATATATATATATATATATATATATATATATATATATATATATATATATGTACGTATATATATATATATATATATATAATATGTATATATATATGTATATATATATATATATATATATATATATATATATATATATATAATATGTATATATATATATATATATATATATATATATATATATATATATATATATATATGTATATATATACATATATATATATATATATATATATATATATATATATATATATATATATATATATATATATATATATATATATATATATATATACATTAAAGGCGATTGTCTTCATGGCGTCAATATATTTCCTACAGAAATCATTGTATTTTATCACCCCCTACAAGTTTATCAATGAAAATTTCATTGGAGAGAAGTTGTATCCTAAGAGCATATATATATATATATATATATATATATATATATATATATATATATATATATATATATATATATATATATATATATATATTGAAATATCAACTTATTATCTTGTTAATAGTTTTTTATTGGAAAAAGGGTAAATTTTTACAGTTATTTCTTAAATATGAGCTAGTAGCTCCGAAAGTTATTGTCTAATTTAATGGGCAATCTTTACATAAAATTATACATGAAATAAAGTCAGTTATGCTAAATCAATATTTAGGTGACTATTTCAATACCAATCAATAGAAAACATTAATATTGTAAAGAGCATAAAACCATTACATAAAGAGAAGTATTGGTGTTAGTGCACGTGCAGTGGAAGAATCAAGACAATAAAAAGAACAGAACTTAAAATGAGGTCAGTGGAATATTTGATGGGAGGCAAATCTGGTTTTCAGTTCCCTCTCTCAGCCAAATTCATGTTGCTCTGGTCCGAGTCATTCCATTTTCCTTCTCACAATTTTACTTTCAATGGAAAAATATCTTTTAGGATTTCCATTTCTTTCCGAGGCTCTCATTTTCTTTCACATGAATTGTAATATTTCTTTAAAAATTTGATATGTTTGTCGATAAGGTTATTGTTAATAGGAAGTAAAGAATATTTTTATAATAAATTATAGTTCTATAACAGATTACGATTATTAATTCATAATATGTATATATATATATATATATATATATATATATATATATATATATATATATATATATATATATATATATACATATATATATATATATATATATATATATATATATATATATATATAGAGAGAGAGAGAGAGAGAGAGAGAGAGAGAGAGAGAGAGAGAGAGAGAGAGAGAGAGAGAGAGAGAGAGAGAGAGAGAGAGATTATATACATCACTATCTATTTGACGCCAGGGGAAATATTTAGTGGAATATGTCTTTTACGGGTGAATAATAATAATAATAATAATAATAATAATAATAATAATAATAATAATAATAATAATAATAATAATGATAATAATAATAATAATAATTAAGATAATGATAATATCAACAACAACAACAACAATAACAACAACAAAGCAACAATAATAATAATAATAATAATAATAATAATAATAATAATAATAATAATAATAATAATAATAGCGATGAAAGTTATAATAGCATTGAATATTTTTGTAGCTATGTTAATGATTCCCATAATATAATAAAAATTATAATAATAAAGCTTCCACTATTGATAATATTATTACTGTTATTGATGATACTAATTCTAATAGCAATAATAAACTAAATATTTTGCATCAATTACAAGTTAATTTTACAACAATAATCTAAGCTTTTAAGGGAAAAATAAGAAACAATGTGACACCATCCCCTGAATATGATTAGGGTTGAATGCGAAAATAATTTAAACAAACATTTGACGCCGCCCCCGAGCCATACACGATCAGTACAATTTAAAGAAAATCCAGGACACAAAGGAAGGTCATGAATTTCACTCGGAAGAAAAAAAAAAAAAAAAAAAAAAAAAAAAAAAGGAACACGAGAAGCGATTTTCCCTGTGGCTAGGAAAACTCGCTGTTTGCGTTTAATGAGTCATTAAGAGCTGGTGACGACAAGACATTTTCTGCTTCTTCCCAAATGTGGCAGAAACAATGGCTCTCATCCAATTACGCCTCTTAATTGCTTCATTTCACATTTTCAGTTAACGTTGCCGGGATGGGTTCAATTCGCTCGATATACAAACAAAATTTCCTCCTAATTAATAAGTATAATGAATACAAATTTCGTCACTTTACTTGAGGCATGGCGCATTAATAATGATTTAATTTTGTTTCTAGTTGATGCAAAATATAATTTTTTGAGAAAACTTGATATTAATCAAAGAAGAATTATATTAAAAATACGTTAACTTTAATTTATATAGATGACATAATTACCATTTTATTCGTGAGAAAACAAGGTAGGAAAAGAAAGTTATTGGGTATAAAACTTTAATGAACTTTAAAAGAAATGTTCTTCAATATGCCGCATCTCTGGATGATCCCACCATAGCTGAAATTCTATGCATATAATATGGCCAACTGATATTGGTGTCACCCCTCATACACTGTGTTCCATTAGAACATTCAAATTATCAATTAAGATTTTCGATTTCTTTGATTGGACTGTGAAAAAAAGAAAAAATAGTTTCGCGATGAACTCGAAAATCGGAAATATTACCAGAAATATACATACAACTTCCTAAGCCAGAGGTTGGATATGTGTATTG
>NC_090739.1:102233803-102288803 GCF_036898095.1 Palaemon carinicauda | reverse complement strand
AATGACTTCCCGATACTATTGATTTTGTATTTAAATTAGCTTTATTTATCTCCAATGGTGATATTGTTGTTAACGCTAAAAACCATCGTGAAATAAATGTCCTTCCCCAGATGGAATTTATACAGTCTTTAAAAATTATCAAATATTTTTTCTTAAAAGCAAGAGTCAGTGACCTAAGAATTATGAACAGAATGAATGCTATTAGACACATTATTTTGTCTTTATTATAATAATGATTTAGAATAAGTTTTTAACTTTAGTGATTGTAATCAAATGGCAACGCAAAGGTGTCATTCACCAATTATTCATCAAGAAATATCAAAGAAGTTTTGGAATGCAGAAAGACAAAATGCAACATCAGGGCAACACCATTAGGCTCAAACTTTATCAATTATATGAAACATAGAAAAATTATAAATACTAATGATTTTTATTTGTGTGTACTATGCCTTAACATTTCATTGACTATAGTTATATTTTTGTTAACTGAATTATTCTTATTTGAAGCAAAAAAAATACCATTTTCTGAAAATTATAACACTTAACGATGAATTTATGTATTGAGTATAATTTGTGTTTGATCTACATCATAGAAAATTGGACTTGGAAAACACGGCATCTTACAAGAAAAGATATAGAAATACTAGTATTATTACAAATTCATAAGATCCACTTACTTTGGCATTAAAAAGAGAAATATAAAAAAATATGAATAAGACGATCCGAGTCTTGAATTAGATTACATGACGTCACTTGACTACAACAGAAGCTTGGATAAGCCAGAAAGGATCCGCGAATCTTACATATGTAACTTTGAAAATCAAATCGAGAAGGCTGTGGTAGGTTCCAGGAACAGACTGTTTATGACAAAGAAACCAAATTATTCAAATATATCCTTTGACAAGAGAATAAAGCATTTCCTTTGCCTTTTTGTGATGAAAATATGTAAACATGTGTAAGGTTGCCCTACTTACATGATCATGTAAGACGTATGTAATATGAAATTACAAAATGCACGTAAGCCTACAATAGTATGTTTTTGTGTAGGGATTTGTGCACAGTTGAACGTTTTAGCTGTAAGCATCTGACTGCAGTACTGATGAACTTTGTGGGAGAACGAGTAAAGCCTTGAATTGTAAGACCGATGTTTTTCTTAGAAGTTCTTGGTCGTCCACTTCTCCCTATATCCGAAGCTATCCTGCTTTACTAAAATCTCTTGTGCCTTTCACGATATGACGCAGTTGACGTTGGATCTCTTCCATACTCTGTTCTGTAGCTTCACTGAATCTGGATATCCAATTGTTTCAATAAGCACGAGACACACTTTTAGGGGTTCCTTTGAGGCTACTTCTTTCATCAACAGGTGCCTGAAATACGCAAATGCAATATGATTAAGAACTTCGATAACTGCTTAGTATGTAAAACAAATCTGATTAAGTTATCTCATCTTTTAGATTATATGGACACCCTCTATGTATATACATACATACATACACACATACATATATGTATATATATATGTATATATATATATATATATATATAGAGAGAGAGAGAGAGAGAGAGAGAGAGAGAGAGAGAGAGAGAGAGAGAGAGAGAGAGAGAGAGAGAGAGAGAGAGAGAGAGAGAGAGGTGTGTGTGTGTGTGAGTGCGTGTGTGTATAGCATATGTATGATAAGTTTATATCATCATAACTATTTATGCATTTTTGACAGTCACATATATCATGATCATAAAAATATCCTCCATCACATAATATTGAAGCATGCTGTCAATAGCAAACACATTAAAATGACTTATGGTTTTCAATTGACAATTAGCTTAAATATCCAATTTGATATTTGCTCCATAAATCAATGTTGATTCACATCATTATGATTAATCCGGTCCTATAACTGTATGCTTAAACAGAAGTTTTCCTAAATTTCTAAAGGTAATCTGTAAATGATAAACATAAGGAGTATATACTAATACGATGGGTTTGCTTAAGCTCTCCTTAACCAATCCCTCCTGTCTACTAACTCCACCCACGAAGGCGCTAACGCCTTTTCTCAAATCCATGTGGCCGACTTTTCTATTGTTTTGTCCTTCAAATGTTTGTATGTGAATTCATATTTTCCCTGTACCATGTATATTCATAATGTCAGAGGAAACTAGTCAAAATTTTTCCCAATAATTTCCTTTTTTTGCTATGATGTATTGCATATATGTACAGTATATATACATATATATATATATATATATATATATATATATATATATATATATATATATATATATATATATATATATATATATATATATTTATATATATATATATATATATATATATATATATATATTTATATATCTATGTATTTATATATACTTATATATACATATATATGTATATACACACACACATATATATATATATATATATATATATATATATATATATATATATATATATATATATATACTAGTGTATGTGACCCATCAAAAAAGATGGCTAATTATTTATATAGATATGCAATCCCACACACATGAACAGGTTATGTAATAGTTCTGGCATATTTGACATTTAACATAGTGTAATATACTTCAGAAAACATGAGAATGGAAGCATTGGTTGTTTCTTGATAGGTGTTTATCTAACAATTCAATATTACTTAACTTTGAACTCCTGGGTATACGAAACTTTACCCCAGATCTATAACAAAGGGCGGAACACAGCTTTAAACTAACTTTATGATACTGTTTTTCCATGTCTCAAGGTTTACAACGAAACCACTTTTGAACACAGTTATTGTTCGATTCTCGGATATCGTTCTCGTCCGACGACCCACGTGGCGGGGATCTATCCCAATGACTACCTCTTCGAGGGAGCACTTTTTATTTATTCTTTGGGTGGGGCATGACGACCCCCAAAGGTTATGGGTGGGGGTAAAAGCCCCGCTTTTTGGTGATGGTGGGAGATTTTTGTCTGATCGCTCCCAGCACAACAACCTCGTATAGTGGCCCTGACTAGAATAGCTTTGTTGGTCATGGTGATGTTCGAACCCTTCTACCACGAGAAAGTATGCCCACTCAGAAAGAGTCTAATATATCGGACGGAAACAAATAGAAAAACTATGTAAAATATCAACTTAAATTTAAATGAAAATATTGTCGATTTTAGGTTAAACGGAACTTTTTCCATCATGCGCTCTGCTACCTAAACAGTGCCAATAAAACATAGATTTTTTTCTGGTTTCATATGGATCCATATATGATATAAAACTAAATAAATCAAATAAATTCCACCATTGAGTAAGGAAGTCTTATTAAAAACAAGCAAATAAACCTGTCACATCCATCGATGTGAGATGATATAAGACCCAGGACCTATGGACTAATACCTCATTTTATATTCCTGAGGAAGCTTCTTAATAAAAAATTAATAACCCCTATTTAGTCCATCAAGGATGATCTATTTCTACTATTTCCATCTTCTTCCCGTCGCTTTTTATTTTTGTCAACCAGCCATCATCTTCATAAAGTCCTCTTGTCCTTAGAGGCACAAAAGAAAATTTTATCAGGACCACCTACTGTAGGCCTCTCGAGACAAAGAGTAACTAGAATTCAGAAGATTAGATTTTTTATAGGATACATGTAATGTTTTGATATTTATCTTAAAGATGTTGATATATTGCAATTTAAAATATACGGCTGTCATCATCTATTAGCATGCCTTTTTCCCATTCTTATGGGGTAACACGGTTGCCTTCTTTTGAAGGACATACGGCTGTGTTTATAGTAATTTAAAAGTAATTTAATTGAAGTATATATCATTTGTGCTTAAAAATACATTTGAAACAATTAACTTTTTTATTCAAAGAGCGAGGTATTTTTCATAAAATATTGCTATTAATCATAAAGTATGTAATGAATAAAGATCTAAAAACTAACAACTCTATAAACATTATATCTCTACGTAAATACATACATACATTATTGCATATATAGTTTTTTTTAAATATATTCCTATTTTAAATGAAAGGGGCTGATACCAAAGGATATTAGGTACCTGGTTATTAGCTGATTCTAGTTTTCTATTCATTGAAGTTGTTAATCACACACTCAGCCACGTGGATTTCTAAAGAGAAGGGTTTCCTGTGAATAAATATAAACTTTCGCGGAATTACAATCCCATACAATCATTTGTTTAGAAAAATATTCTTACTGTAACATTGTTCCCATAATTATACATAAAAATATTCTCCATTGTGTAATTTCTTTTTATGTAGCGAATAAGATAGATAGTTCAAAGTAAAAGATTGGATCTTGCAAGTTATTTTCATCGAGCTAGTAGCAGGATAAAATGTAAAAACATGGTCAGAATGGTTGTGTGTATATATATATATATATATATATATATATATATATATATATATATATATATATATATATATATATATATATATATATATATATATATATATATATATATATATATAGCCCCGACCCTTAATCGCTTGACTATTTTATGACAAATTTAACGCTATGAAGGCTGCACACACAAAGATTTTCTTTTTGAGCTTGCAGCATTAACTTTACTTTCAGCAAGGTGTGAACCAGTTCTACTTCGCAGAATGTATTGCACCGCTGGGAATAATTCCTCACGACATCCTTCAAGATGACCAGGATGCTGGTTTCTACGTAAAACTGGAAAGGCTCACTTAATGATACAAGAATTTACCGAGGAGCTATGAAAGCTCTCCACAAGTCCATAAAAAAAAAAGATATTTCAATGTTTGGACAACTTTTGTTAACTCATTACTCTCATTTTTCAATTGACTTTGATCTTGTGTGACATTTTCTAATTTAGGAAAACCTCCCGGAAAATTTATGAGCAAAGACTCCTAAAGACCGGAACGAAAAGTTCAAAGAATTGTATATGGCTTCGAATTAAAAATAAGATACTTATCTTATTATAGACGTATTATTTCGAATTGACATTTAAGCAGAAAATACTGTTTCCTCGAACATCAAGTTTATTTCATTTTAACAGAAAGAAAACTGTGACGACGATATGTTATGATTTAGGATTTATTTTATCAATATTCTGCTACGAAATTTCTCATACAACTAGTAATTTGTATTCAGTATTGAATAAACGTTACCTGGTTATTGATATTGATGCTGTTGATATTAACTTACAACTTTTCGAATAGTAAACATGTGTGATTACTAGGGTCAATCATCATATTGCCTTTTCACAGAAACATTATACCAAATCTCTATCTGGTATTATTGGATTTCTGTGGATCATATATCAAAGCGATATGAATATTTCATTAATAATCTTATAGCAGATAGATTAGCATGAAATAGACATGAACATTATTCATGTTGTAACTATTATAATGAGAACTCTCTCTCTCTCTCTCTCTCTCTCTCTCTCTCTCTCTCTCTCTCTCTCTCTCTCTCTCTCTCTCTCTCTCTCCCCAGTGGTTTCTTTTCTGGAGATGTTATTGATAGTTACATGTGCTCTAACACCAACAAGCATAATCATAGCAACGATGCAGACAGGAGACCAAAACTCAGCTAAAATACTTTCCCCCTAAGTAATATTTAAAGCACCTAGTAAAAATTGGCATGCTTATTAGATGGCCAATTTTCTAGGCTTAAATGTTTAAAGGTCGCTCACGAATGTCAGAAGCATAGGACAGTGACACTACACTAGCAGGACAATGCCCTAGAGAGTTATGGAGTCCTTTGACTGGCCAGACAGTACTTCATTGGATCCTCCTCTCTTGTTACGGTTTACTTTCCCTTTGCCTACATATACACCGAATAGTCTGGCCTATTCTTTACAGATTCTCCTCTGTCCTCATACACCTGACAACACTGAGATTACCAAACAATTCTTCTTCACCCAAGGAGTTAACTACTGCACTGTAATTGTGCAGTGGCTACTTCCTCTTGGTAAGGGTAGAAGAAACTCTTTAGCTATGGTAAGCAGCTCTTCTAGGAGAAGGACATTCCAAAATCAAACCATTGTTCTCTAGTCTTGGGTAGTGCCATAGCCTCTGTACCATGGAATTCCACTGTCTTGGGTTAGAGTTCTCTTGCTTGAGGGTACAATCGGGCACACTCTTCTGTCTTATTTCTCTTCCTCTTGTTTTGTTAAAGTTTTTATAGTTTATATAAAAAATATTTATTTTGGTGGTGTTGCTGTTCTTGAAATATTTTATTTTTCCTTGTTTCCTTTCCTCACTGGGCTACCTCTCCCTGTTGGAGCCCTTGGGCTTATAGCATCTTGCTTTTCCAACTGGGGATATAGCTTAGATAGTAATAATAATAAGAATAATAATAGGGAATTATGGAACATAGGAGCTCTATTCTATAATGGACAAGTCAGCCATCTGCAGAAAATACATAATGAGGAGAGAACACAATAGGGGTTTATGCCTTTATCCATACAGGGGAGATTGGTGCTTTATCTCAATTGTTATGGCTTTAAAAGAGTCATTGTTTTTACAAGCATACTTATGGTTTGATCATTTTTGAGAAATTGTAATGGTATTTGGCTCCCATTTCAATTCTATAATTATCTGCATTTCTATGCTTTATGAATTATTAAAAGATTTTAGTTGATATTTTACGCAAGATATTCCTTTTCAGTGACTTTAGAGAATTATCATTAACTGATTATTTTGATAGAATTACCTTCAGAAAATAATATAAAGTATTTCATAGAATATTGAGCTTAGTTATAAAATTTCAATTTTTAGTGACTTTTTGCTATAATTGGAAAGTAATATGCGTATTAACTTAAGAGTTATCAGTAAATGATTCATTTGTGTAATTTCCGAGAGAGAGAATCGGCTCCGCCAAAACAATGGTATTTTGGGATTACTTTAAATTATATATAATTTTTTAGTTACAAGACTGATTTCTGACATTTAAGAAACATTTGAAAGATAAATTTATAAATAAATATTTAAAAAGAGAAATGTTTCATATATTTTCTATATGCATTATCTATTATGTACAGAAGTCACCTTAGATGTGAATATTTTTCATGTTAAAATCTTTCCGGTTATTTTCGAAAAGTGATCTTCCTTATTGTAGGCTGTAAAATTCCATATCTTTTCATGTTTGAATAACAAAAATTAGTTAAAGATAAAACTAAAAAAGCAATGGCAATTTTTTTTCCGTAAATTTCAAGTTTTGAAAAAACGGACTTCAAAGTATTTCTGGGGGAGATTGATTGAATAGACTTTAGTATGTATGAGTATGGGCATTTAGCTTTAATTCTCATCATCACTGGAGATCATAAGGACACATCATCATTCTTTAAAGGTTACTTACTAACCAGTGGTGACTTTTCATTCAAATCCAAAAGTATCGCTAAGCACACGTAAGATAAGCTATATGTACCAAATGCTACACATAAATAGGACGAACTAAAGGGATGTTCTTGTCTCCGTAGTTTTCTTTGCAAATTTTAAGCTTCCGGCATATTTAGTTATCGTCTCTGACACTTTATTCATCTTACATTATAACCATAACATTCAAATAAGATAAATAAATAAACAAGAACATGAGTGCAACGAACGGTTATTTGCGATTATCATATCGCATATTAGAATTTTCGAAGAACAAGTAAATAGGACAGGGAATGGTTGGCTACGAAACTGGATCAGCTTTTGCAAATATAAAAAAGGACGTTTTAGCAATAAAACTAATTGTTATCATAAAAAATCTAATTGAAACATGAAATACAGACATTTTCCCAGCCAAAAATAATCTGAATTTCAAAGCTTCTAAGCCAGAGGTCGTGAGTCATGCTGCTAAAAAGTAAGATCTCTAAAAGGATTTGATAAAAATCCAAATGATTGAAAGATGATAACTGGTGAGATCTCTAAAATTATTTGATAAAAATCTAAATGATAAAACGTTGATAAATAATTCTTAGAAATCTCTTATTTTCTTTATCTACTTTGAGTAGATAAAATTGTCTTCTTTCAATCAGATCAAAATTTTAGCGACAGGATAAAATTTCTCTCTCTCTCTCTCTCTCTCTCTCTCTCTCTCTCTCTCTCTCTCTCTCTCTCTCTCTCTCTCTCTCTCTCTCTCTCTCTCTCTCATTAACCTTCGTAAATTGGGTATGGTTTTCGTTTACATTATCGGGAAGATGCATTTAGGCTTCGCCACTGCAGCTTATTTTTCAAATCAGCGGGCCTTTCCCAGAATCAATCAACCATATCCAGCTCTGTACATAGAGTTTAAAATCCCTACAAGTTTCATTACTTTGCGAATAAAATTGTGGCCGTATGGGTGTTGACCGGAATTGTCTGATCTTGAATTTAGGCCAACCTTGACCTTGCACCTTAAAATGTATTAATTGGTGTGGATTTTCATACACTCAAATATGAACCAAGTTTGAAGTCTGTGACAGCGATGTCCAAATTTATGGATTATTACATGAATTGGACATTTTGCTTGACCGTGACCTTGACCATCCAAAATTTAATAATTTCCAGTTTGTTACATAAAAGTTAATACCTGCAAGTTCTATTACTCTATGACTAAAATTGTGGCCAGAAAGCTGTGCACAAACAAACACAAATAGGGAGTAAAACATAACTTCCTTCCAACTTCACTGGCGGAGGTAATGATTGTGTCATTTACATTGAGGTTAGAAAACTTGTATGATAAAATTGTTATCATTTAATGAAAATTAAAAGATGAATTAGTGCTATGATACGTAAAAATTATGCCATAGATGTTAATGATTTTATTGCACACAATCATATTATAGAAAGACACTACTGTACCATATACAGTACATACTAAATACACACATACATACATACATGCATACACACGCCCGCGCACACATACACACACACACACACACACACACATATATATATATATATATATATATATATATATATATATATATATATATATATATATATATATATATATATATATATGTATGTATGTATGTATGTATGTATATACACACCTTTTGTGTGTGGAGATACCTTAAATGTCGATTTCGAAGCTTTAACAATGGGTGGGATAGTTTTCAGTATTTCCTAGTATATTTTGAATATATAGTTGTAAATGAAAATAATTGAATATCAGTTTATTACCGATTATTTTCTTAAGCATTCGAGGATAGACTTAACATTTGTTATCAGTGTTAATGAAAATAGAGCTGTCCAGTGGTCTAGTCCTGTTTTAAAAGAAAAAGGAAAAATAGTTATCCTATTTTTTCGATGCCATTTTTTTATTTCCTGAATTATATTGCATTTTATTAATGTATATAAAATGACGAAATTGATATTGATTTTAAGTCTTTTGAAAGTATTTTCAAAAGGAGAATACTAAAAGCATAGTGATATAAAAAGGAAAACCATAATTTTTCCCGACATATATATGGTTTTAATGTGTATGAAATTAAACTGTTATTGATTTTAAAATGTTTTTAAAGTATTTTCAAAACAAAAATACTATAAATATAATAATATCAAAAGCAAAAACATATTTTTTTCCCGACATATATGGGGCTTAATATAGCACAAAACATAACTGAATTTAACATTCAGAGGTTGTATTTCATTGATATTCATCACAGCAAGAGAAACAGATATTGTGTTGGGACTTATAGTTTGAAAGTAACTCTCGTACTAATAATAAATCCTGCATATGTTATGCCTTTGTAGGACATCAATGTAAATATGAATGCAAATTATAAGGGTGCTACTATAGTGTGAGGTCTACCGCCATATGTCGCCTACCCAGGTGGAGGGTGAGGTCTACCGCGTGACCAGCGTCCCAGAGCCCCGAACATAACCATCGACCATGTGAACTGCCCAAATTCATCAAAAACGTGACCTGCCCATATAAAAGGTAGCAAATGGAGCTCCTAAATCCTACGGGCCGACCAAGGGAATGGCCCTTGCCAACGAGAACTGTTGGCTATAATCTACAGCTCCTAAATCAGTTTTTCCCTCGGCCTAAAAGATATCATCGATTTAGGATACTAAAAATGTTGCTGAAGGAGTTTTATAGAAGAGTCATTCTGACAGAAGAAGCAGCACTCGCCTTTTTAAGAGAGCGCAATCTCTTGGATACAGTTCAAGAAGCAGATCCATGCCATAAATGTGGTTCTGTTATGTAGGAAAAAAGAAAGCGTAACAGAGGAGGAGAATTCAAGCCTGTGTTACGTTGCCCTCGAAAGGGTTGTCAAACTACACGGTCTGTTCGTACAGGAAATTAATTTTTCCATTATACGGACATGAACAACAAATTGCACTGCAACCTAAGCCTGTGTGAAATATTAGAATTAATATTTCTCTTTGTATTGGATATACCAATGTCCACAGTAACGACTCTGACAGGAAAATCTGTCAATACTGTAACTAACTGTATCGCTAGAATAAATGTATGGAAATATATGATGTTTATTTTTACCTTTATTCCTTTTTTTAATGTAATTAGAAATCTAATTATCTATTTAAGTCATTTCTAAGATATGTTTAAATTAAGTGTTTATTGCTTAAACAAATGTATGAAATGTGTTTTATTTATGAGGGACGAATACTTCAGCAGTAGACCTCACGCTATAGTGCTAACGGGAAGTAGATCTCACGCTATAGTGTGGTACAATGAATGAATGAATGATTTAAAGTTTTCAGGCATCCTGACATCTAAGGTCATTGACGCCGGTGTGGTACAAGGTCTATAGATATAGACCTTGGTGTGGTAGACCTCACGCTGTAGTAGCACCATTATAAGTGTGTTGCTTTTTGCTCACATGTCTTCCTTGTATGTAGATGCCTTTTGTTTTAGTACTGAGATGCATAGTCATTTAAAAAAGTAAACAAAATTAATTTAGACTTTATAAATTATAAATATAAAATGTGAATAAGTAAGATTTATCATTATTAAGTAGTTTTATCATAATTAATTTAAAACAATTAAGAAAAAAGTATATCAGGGAACCAATCGCATACATGATTAATTTCTGAAACCTCTGATTATATAGGAATTAAATTTTGTCATAAATTGCTCCTCTGTTGTTTTAAATTCATATTCTTGGTATGGAATTGTTTTCAAAAAATTTTATAGATTTGTAAAAAAATAACATAGGAAAAAATTATACTAATGATTTCTTCCATTCCCAGCGTGTAAAGTGTAAACCATAACACATCAAGATTAGATGTTTCCGCCCAGAAAGGTTATATCATAAAGCATGCAGAAAAAATACTGCCTAAATATATATAATGTAAATACAATTAAAACGACAAATGCAACCTCACACATACCAGTTCATGTCCAGGGTTTCGCCAGTTTTCACCACCTCGATGATCAGTGCGGATTGGTGATGGTGGGAGATTTTCGTCTGATCGTTAACAGGCAAACCAACTCGGTATGGGTGTCCCAAACAAGTACAACTTTGATGATATGGCCATACTTACACCCTTTCACCACGTTAAGGTATCCCCATTCATAAAGTGATATATATTTAGGCTACATACACACACACACACACACACACACACACACACACACACACATATATATATATATATATATATATATATATATATATATATATATATATATATATATATATATATATATATATATATATACAGTATTTATATGTATATATATATATATATATATATAAATATATATACATATATATATATGTGTATATATTATTTATATACATATACTGTATATATATATATATATATATATATATATATATATATATATATATATATATATATATATATAATATAATATAATATAATTAGAAGGGGCTAGCGTTCGATCCCAAGTATGAGGTAGAAATTTATTTTTATTTGAACACGATGTTGTGTTGATATTTATCCATATTGGCTCATTAGGGGTAATTTGAATGAATTACTACCAATTGTGTCACGTGGTGGGCCGGGATATCGGGTAAAACTCGCTGGTAAGAGACTGATGTCTCACCAGGTAAATCCTCGGACAGCTGGGTAGCGTCAGGTTCCGATATCTTTAATGGCCTCTCGTGGCATGGTTGGTTTCGACCTGGCCTTTCATTAGAAGGGGCTAGCGTTCGATCCCAATTACGAGGTAGAAATTTATTTCTATTTGAACACGATGTTGTGTTGATATTTATCCACACACATATATATATATATATATATATATATATATATATATATATATATATATATATATATATATATATATATATATGTATATATATATATATATATATATATATATATATATATATATATGTATATATATATATATATATATATATATATATATATATATGTGTGTATATTATATATATATATATATATATATATATATATATATATATATATATATATATATATATATATATATATATATATATATATATACAGGTATATGTGTGTGTTGCATATATGTATATATTCTGAAAAATAAGGGGCATCATCCCTCCGGTCTACAACAATTATTCATTGAGTGAGGATGCCACCTCACTTTTTCTCCTTTGGATGTATATTTCCTTGGTGGTCATCCGATTTATGATTTAGGAATGTCTGTATCAACGAAAGGCCTCAGAAAAAAAAATTAGATGTCTAGATCACGTAAAACTAGGAAGAAAGAAAGAAAATCCACTGGAATTTATAGTATACCAGAGGATGTCTCTCCAGGGTCGTGACTTGGAATTTTATTTCGGTGTCAGTTTTTGCGTCTCTTAGATTAATTGGGACTGTCAACTGTGGCACAAAATGTACGTTGGAAGTTTTGTGAATTTCTCCTTTCGTTAAAAAAGGTCAAGAGTTTTCTTCTGCGGATACCAAAAATTGGTTATATGATTTCTGAGATAAAAACTTAGAAAGAAATACACAAAAACGTTTATATTTTATAATCATGGACACAAATGCAGTATTATTTAGGATCAATTGATCCCTTCAAAAATTTCAATCTTTATCAATTATGATCTTCGGGCTATGGTATGAACCTTTGTGCTTATATCACATTCAAACTCGGCATGTTGAAAGTTTCAACAGAGATTTATACCAAATAACGGCTTTAGATGAATGATTATAGAATCCTTTTAAAAGTTTCTTCATAAAATAAGGTAGACAAGACCGACGCTACAGTCTCAATCCCGTCAAGTGTAGTTTAAATCACAAACGTAAGGATCAACCAGTGGCCTATTGGAAACGTCCCTGTCTGGCGTTCTGCTGAACGGGAGATCGAGTCCTGCTCAAACTCGATAGTTTCTTGTAGGTTCTACAACCTCGTGATCCTTGTAAGCTAAGGACGGGCGACCGACAAATGAGCGGGGTGTTTGAGGGAGCTGTAGGTTTACCTGCTGAGCCATCAGCAACCATTGCCTGGCCCTCCCGGGACATAGCTTGGGTGGAGAGGGGCATCGGCTCTGATCATATTATTATTATTATTATTATTATTATTATTATTATTATTATTTGCTCCAACTGGGAAAATAGCCCAGTAAGGAAAGGAAAAAAGAAAAAAGAAAATATTTCAAGAACAGTAGCAACATCAAAATAAATATATCCCATATAAACTATAAAAACTTTAACAAAACAAAAAGAAGAAAAATTAAATAGAATAGTATGCCCGAGTGTACCATCAAGCAAGAGAACTCTAACCCAAGACAGTGGAAGGCCATGGTATAGAGGCTATGGCACTACCCAAGACTAGAGAACAATGGTTTGATTTTGGAGTGTCCTTCTCCTAGAAGAGCTGCTTACCATAGGTAAAGAGTCTCTTCTACCCTTACCAAGAGGAAAGTAGCTACTGAACAATTACACTGCAGTAGTTAACATCTTGGGTGAAGACGAATTGTTTGATAATCTCAGTGTTGTCAGGTGTATCAGAACAGAGGAGAATTGGTAAAGAATAGGCTAGACTATTCGGTGTATGTGTAGGCAAAAGAAAAATGAACCGTAACCGGAGAGAAGGGTGCGATGCAGTATTGTCTGGCCAGTCAAAGGACTCCACAACTCCATCTGCTATACCCACGGTCACTTGTACACACACACACACACACACACACACACACACACACACACATATATATATATATATATATATCTATATATATATATATACATATATATATACTGTGTATATATATATATATATATATATATATATATATATATATATATATATATATATATATATATATTTATATATATATATATATATATATATATATATATATATATATATATATATATATATATATGTATATATGTATACTCATTTTGCAAGTATGCTTTGGTGAAAAAATATTCACACTTTATACATAACAGAGTTTAACCATATATACAGTATATATATATATATATATATATATATATATATATATATATATATATATATATATATATATGTATGTATATATAATTACATATATATATATATATATATATATATATATATATATATATATGTATATATAATTACATATATATATTTATATATATATATATATATATATATATATATATATATATATATATATATATATATATATATATATATATATATACACATATATATGTATATATATATACACACACACACACACACATATATATATATATATATATATATATATATATATATATATATATATATATATATATATATATACACATACATATATATGAGTGTGTGTGTATTTGTTTTGTGTATACATATTGATACAAAAACACTTTCACCATGTTAAGGTATCCCCACACAGAAAGGTATATATATATATATATATATATATATATATATATATATATATATATATATATATATATATATATATATATATATATATATATACACTCAGAGAGAGAGAGAGAGAGAGAGAGAGAGAGAGAGAGAGAGAGAGAGAGAGAGAGAGAGAGAGAGATACATTTTTTTCTGGAAAAAAAATATTGCTAACGTTTAACGAATATCGTTCGTTATTTGCAGCATTTTTACCTTCAAAGGACCAGGTAAAATATATATATATATATATATATATATATATATATATATATATATATATATATATATTTATATATATGTATATGTATATATATGTATATGTATATATATAGCATATATATATATATATATATATATATATATATATATATATATATATATACTGTATGTGTGTATATTTGTGTATTCTGCGTGTTTATAAGGGCATATGCATGTGTGCATTGTCTGTGGGAGTGTCCATGAATTATTTTGCTTGAAAAAAAAAGGGAAAAAAAAAGTCTGGAAAAAGTCAGAAAAGTAGTTCATGTTATTTCTTCCGTCTTATTGTGAAACCAGCTGCTTAATTATGCATGAATTTAATGTGAATTTTGATCTATCTTTATGTCATGGTATTCAAAAGAAAGATACGATTAAATAATGATTTAAATAAAGATTTCACGTTCCAGTATTTTTTTCTAAATGTATTGTTCCGCACTTTGGTTCGTCAACACTACGGTAACGCTGTCGACTGTTGATGGAGGAGGAGGACGAAGAAAACATATCATCTGTTTTTTACGACAGTTTAGGTAATTAAACGTTATACAATTTCACAAAAGCTGGTACTGTTGATTTGGGTATCAGGTCAGGTATAATAAGGTGTCATTAGAGTTACTTTTCAAATTTGAAATGAAAAAATGTGTAGTGTGTAATTTTGGTAGGCCTTCTCCCTTTTCAGCCGGCAGTCATCATAGGCCAAGACATTTTAGCAACAACATAACTTTGTATGTCCAAATGCCATTTTAATTGGGTATAGAGCCGATAAACAATTTAGAGGACAGTGGTTCAGAGGATGCTCCAATAATTGTTTTTCAGTTGTAACTAATCTGGGAATACATATTTTTTATTTCGAATTATAAAATTAAAGTATGACGGGTAGGATACTGAAATAGGGTTGTATGTATGATAGCGGCCACATGTATGTATTATTATGGCTGGGTTAGAATACAGCAGTGTAAGGGGATCGGAGGGGGCTGTTAGGCACCCCCCACCCCCTGGTAGGTAATGACATGGGTTGTAGGTTAGTTTAGGGGGAAAGGTTAAGTTAGTTGATGTCCATTTTTAATACACGCCGGAGTAACTGGCTTCTGATATACAAAGGCTCCCATTGTCTATTTTCTGAAAGGTGCTTTAGATTATCAGGATTTTAATCATTACAGACTTATTTCGAATCTATCCTTTATTTCAAATCCCTAGAAAATGGAATTCTTGAACAACTAAATGGTCACTTTAAAAAATCCAAACAGTCAGCATTCAGAAAATCATATTTACGTAGACAGCTTTGTTTTATTGTGAATGACATGTTGGAAATATTTATTACAACAAATGTGTTTTCTTGATATTACTTGATCTTGGTGCTGCACCTGGTATTGATACAGTTGTGCATGAACTGATTCTAAATGATTTACAGCCCATTGGTATTGAAGATCAAATGATTAAGTATCTAAAAGACTAATTGGTTGACAGAAACTATTGTGTACTGATTGAAAATTAATTCATTATATGAGCCATTAAACAGATGAGTAGGGCCTATCCCCGGGGAGTCCTGTATTATTATAAAACACGGGACCAACTTTACTGTTAAAAAAATTGGGGTTAATACAGAAAGACTTACGTTTTTTTCGAAATTGACCTTAATTCCCATCGCAAATAAATAGTCGAGATATACACTATATATACTACGTGAATGTGGGACCCCCAGTGGGAACCACGGGTTTCGTGTGGGGAAAATTTACTGATGTATCTATGAATAATGATAAAACTCACTTTTTCTTCTGTTTACAATATCCTTGAGATGCACACTAAATTCACGAAAAATTGCACAAAATATGGGGATTCTCCGTCAAGCTTCCGAAGCATATCAAACTTGATATAAAGAAATATAATCACCTACTGTATATTGAAAGAACATGTGTTAAGCTATAGGAAAACTATAGTTTTTATGAGATTGAACGAGGTGAAATTAAATGAGGTTGATATGATTTTACCTTGATTTTTTTTCCTAAGTCGGGAGAGAATATTCCTCCACGACGATGTTTACTTTTAATGATCCCTTTATCTCACTTTTTTACGCAAACAAGCAGTTCCAATTGCAGTTTATTGGGTGAGAGCTTTGACATTATAATTACTTGATGGTTTTATAACCAATTATGAACGACTTTAGTCGAAAACCATGTTTTACTAGCATTTCTGTGGTGTAATAAAGTTACCTTAATGTCCACTAGTATCCTTATTTATGGTAGCTATGGCAAAGGCAGTGGCTGGCCCTGCTGGCGTTAATTTTGACAAAATCCCAACTCCTACGGGGAGAGTGTAGTGCAATGTTGGTTATGAAGAATTTTATAATTATTTTTCTAGTGGTGGTATTGAACTAGTGGTTGAATATGCTCAAAGGCATAATTTAATTCTTAAGGAAAAGTGTTGCGAGTGCCGTGAAGCTATTTGTAAGATCAACTACAACAGGAATGCCTTAGTGACGAAAAGACATGAGGAAAGTACAATCTCTTTCGAAACTTGTTATTATAGAAATACACGGGACAAACTTTACTAATGCAATACTTCAGTAAAGATTGCCAAGACAAAGAAAAGAGATGTAGGTGTCAATCATAAGGTAAGGAATTATTTGTGATTAATTTATCATAATGTGAGGATTTATTTGTGATTTACCTTAAGTTTGTGATCTGGGAAGGTGTGTCCGCTAGGGCTTGTGACCCGTTAACTACTTGGTTAGGTCGGTTTGTTAGGTTCTGTACCCTTTTACAAATATCTAGTGTTAAATAATCATGATACATTTTGTGACCTGGGAAGGGTGCTCCCAGGGCTTCCTCCCCGGCTAGGTTTTGTAACCTTGGAACTACTAGGTTAGGATAGGTTGGTTTGTTAGGTTCTGTGCCCTGTACTAATCTCACTAGCGTTAAATAACCAGGTTTGGGACCTGGGAAGTGGCTCCGGGTTCTTTACCCCCGGCTAGGGGTTGTAACCTGGGAACTACTAGGTTAGGTTTGTTAGGTTCTGTACCCTTTTACAAACCTCAAGAGTGTTAGATGATCACGTTTTGTGACCTGTGATGGCGGCTCCGTGGCCTTGCCCTCCACTGGGTATGGGTTGTGACCTGGGTACTGTTAGGTTAGCTGGGTTTGTTATGTTCTGTACCCTTTTAAAAATCTCAAAAGTGTTGAATAATCACGTTTTGTCCTGTTTTTGCACACCCAAAATCCCAGGTTCCCATCTGTGTCCTTAGGGAAGGGGGAGACGGGTCCTTAATGGTAGAGGAGCCTGTTTGCTGTGGAAATGGTCAAATTCATTAAAACCAAATCATTTAATGTAGTTCATTTTTTTTGTCTCTTACAAATGTTGCCCTGTGTTTTCTCTTAATTTCCCAGGTGTTATAGGTCCAATCTTATGTATCTACTGAATACTATAGATGTATCAAAAGTGTTACAGATGCATGAAGTGAAGTTTAAACTATTTGCAGATGATACACTATTTTACTTCTCTATAAATGACATTGATGATATTGCTGAAACATCAAACCATTCTTACCAGTGTTAGGGAGTAAATGACAGTTAAGCAACTAAAACTGAAGATATTATTTTAAAACAACACAGGAAAGGCTTTACTAGTAAAGAAATGGGGATTTATATAAAAATCCTCTTTTTTTTCGGAAATGACCTTTTAACCCTTTTACCCCCAGGCTATTTGGAACTTTCCAACCCTTTACTCCCAGGGGTTATTATTTTTTCAAGCACGTTTTGCAATATAATTTATTTAAATTGCTCTAACAGCCTTAATTTTTGTCATAGAGAGGTCAGGTTAGTCTCATTCTCTTGAAAAATGCCTGAAGTTTCTGAAAAAAATATCAAAAATATGCAAAAAAAAAAAATATATATATATATAAATAGCAGTTTGTTCCGTAACCGAAATACAAACCACGCTATTTACATTGGGTTTACCTTTTAGCGCAGCTGAAATGACGAGCCAATTGTTTTAACGAGGGTTAATTACCCCTGCGCTAGTTAGCGGGGGTAGGGGAAGGGTAGCTTGCTACCCCTCCCCCCCACACACCGGTGACTTGTTTCACTTCACTTTTGGCTCGGCGGTGATCAGACGTGTCTGTTTATCGTCCTCGTTACAGCCTTTAATTTTTCTGCTTTTTCTTTCTACAGCGTGTGTGTTGGTTGGGAGTTGACCTTCATTATTATTATTTTACAATGCGTACATGCCCTGGTGTTGCCGGTCGTCCATGTGGGACCTTTATGTCGGACGTAGCTACGGACTCTCACACCCTTTGCCCTCAATGTCGGGGCTGACGGTGTGACCAGGAGAACATGTGCCGTGAGTGCGGGGAGTGGTCTGCCTCCCAGTGGGAGAGGTTTGGCCGCCGGCGTATGAAGAAGTCCAGGAGAGACCGTTCTCCTTCGGGGTTTGCCTTGAAGGAGGAAGGTTCTCGGGATTCTTCTTCCGCCGCCCAAACCTCCTCCGAAGCTCCCCCTCGTCCGGCTCCTAAGGAGAGTCGGCCGAGTGGTAGCGCAGGCCCTAGTTCTGTTTCCCGACCTTGGGTGGGGGGAGAGGGCGTCGCCTCCCATAGCGAGGCGGTTCCCCCTCCTCCTCCGGGGAGGTTATTGATAATGCTTTAACTAATGATGATCTTTTGCAGATTTGGTCGTCCCTGGGGCTTAAGGGCTTGCCCCCCAGGGTAGCCTTTATTGACCTTGTCTCGTTGGGGGCCGCTGTTAAGCAGTCGCCGGCGGTAGCAGAGGTAGACCCTCTGTGTATCGTCGACGTCGTGGTGGCAGAGGCCTCCGACGTGGCTGGACAATCCTCCGCAGGTGCTGTTGAGGATGATGGTGCTGAGGGCTCTCCTCCCCCTTCCGTACATCCTTCGAAGGGGGAAGTGAGTCCTTCGGTCTCTGCTGCTGCTCAGCTTCCTTCTAAGGGAAGTGCTTTGACTGAGACTCCCTTCGGAGGACCGATGGTCCCGACGATCTTCCCAGGGGCCGCCTCCGCTGTAAGGCTCACCGTCCCCTACGTCGCAAGGGCCTCCCTTCCCCTTACAAGGGGGTTAAGAGGCGCCTTTTTGGATCTTCTTCCTCCGAAGGGGACTCTCCTCGTCAGCCTCAACCTACAGTTCCGTCTCCCTTGGACCTCTCTGCAGACCGTTCACCAACTCCTGCCAGATCTTCACCTTCTGGAGAACTCGTCACCCGACGGGCAACGGTCCCTTCGGGGCAAAGGGATTCTTCCCTTCCACGAGCAGTGCTAGCGCACAGGCGCTCTCCTGCTCGTCAGCGCTTTCCTGATCGTCAGCGCTCTCCTGCTCGTCGGCGCTCTCCTGATGTTCTCCCTCCTCGCCAGCGCTCTCCTCCTCGTCAGCTCTCTTCTGAGCGTCAACTCTCATTTGAGGATCATCGCCAAGTGGTCTCTGACCATCCTACAGTTCCTGCTGAGCTCCCTGCTCTCCATCAGTCTTCTGATCCTGTGGCTACGCAACATCGTTCAGCGTGTGTCAAAAGCACATGTTCGCCAACGCGCCAGCGATCTTCCTGTTCCTGCTCGTGAACGCGCCGCGCCACCTGTCCTTTCACAGGATCTCACGCGTCGACCTCCTGCTCGCCAGCGATCACCTACGCGCCAGCAATCACCTGCTCGCCAGCGTTCACCTGCTCGCCAGCGCGCACAGGCGATTTTAGTATTGCCTATTCGCCAGCGTTCTCCCACGCGTCAACGATCGCCTACGCGCCAGCGTTCACCTGCTCGTCAGCACGCACAGGCGATTTTGGTATCACCTATTCACTAGCGTTCTACGCGTCAGCGATCACCTGTTTCTCGGCGATCTCCGGACCGCCCGCGTGTGTTACATTATGCGCGCCAACGTTCTCCGTTTCGTCAGCCGGAGGTTCTGAAGGGACATGGTTCACCATAGCGCCAGCTACTAGCTCGCCATAGCGCCAGCTACTAGCTTGCTATCGCTCACCGGCGCATGCTGGTCGCTATCGCTCACCGGCGCATGCTGGTCGCTATCGCTCACCGGCGCATGCTGGTCGCTATCGCTCACCGGCGCATGCTGGTCGCTATCGCTCACCGGCGCATGCTGGTCGCTATCGCTCACCGGCGCATGCTGGTCGCTATCGCTCACCGGCGCATGCTGCTCGCTATCACTCGCCAATGCGCCATCGCCTACCTGCGCGTCAGTGCTCACCAGCTCATCACCGATCGCCTGTTGATCCACATCGCCAGCGGTCTTCCTCACCCACGCGGCAGCGCGTTTCCTCGCCATCGCGCCAACGCTTGCGTTCGCCGCCTCGGACACGCGCTCATTCGCCTGGCCACCCCCGCGCCCACTCGCCTGCGCGACCATCGTTCGTGGAGAATTCCACAGCCGGTGGTAGCAGCAGGAACACGTGTTCCTAGACAATGCTCGGGATCGCCTCCACCCAAACACAGGTTGGTAGTGCAGGACAAGGATACTACTGAGGAGAGGTTAGTACATCATTCTTCCCCACCTTCTTTTCAGGCAGGTACTGTGGTGTCCACTCCAAAGGATCGCCCGATCCCTTTCCCTTTAGTGAGGATTTCGGACTCTGTGTCCTTGGAGCAACAGACTTGGTTTGCTCCTCTGGCGCGGGCGTTAGTGAGGGTTATGAAACCAGCACTCGCCGACCAGGGTAACAAACCAACGGCTGTCTCTCCTACGCTGAAGAGAAAGAGAGGAGTGGACTTCGTGGTGACTTCCCCCAGGGCGAAGTTGGTTCCCAAGAGGTCGGAACCCACGACTACCCGGGGGAATGTCCACGTTTCACCCCAGGAAGAGATCCCTGGGGCAGGAGACTTAGCTGCCAGCCTGCAGGGAGGAGAACAGCAGGAATCCAAACATGCCTTCTGGCAGGTCCTAAGCCTGATAAGGCAACTTAACGGGCTTATGGATCCAGTCATCGCCCCCCGTAAAGGCAAAGACATGATCTTGGATGAAGTGTTTGACGTTCGGAAGGCCCCGAAGTCCAGTGCGGCTCTGCCCTGGTCTCAGGGTCTGAAGAGTGCCAGAGCTAGGGCCAACGCTCAGCTCGCGCTTCTTGCCTCCTCCAGTCGTTCCACTGCCGGGAACAAGCTCATCCCTCCTCCTCGTCTTCAGCAGAGGAGGTATTTCGAGATTCTGGGTGAGCCTAACCTCGCTCTTCCTCTCCATCACTCTGTGGAGGAGCTGGCGAAGGGAGTTACCCTTGAGAAACTCTCTGCCCGGCAGGTGTCGTTCTCGGCGGCAGAGATCCTTAGCCACGAGAAGGTCGCTAAGTGTGCCATGCAGGCCACTTCGTGGCTGGACTTTTGGCTAGGATCTCTGGGCATCCTATTGCGATCGGAGGACTTGTCCAAGGAGACCAATAGGAAGGCCCTGGAGACCTTCTTGCTCTCCGGCACCCGCTCCATCGAGTTTTTGGCGCACCAGGTTACCACCCTGTGGGCCAACTCGGTGTTGAAGCGCCGCGATGCTGTGTCCGAGAGATTCCATCCGAAGGTCCCCGCCGTGGATGTGTGTAGGCTCCGACATGCTTCCCTTCTGGGGGAGAACCTGTTTGAGCCTCAAGACATGGAGCGAACGGCTGAGAGGTGGAGGAAATCCAGCACGGACTCCCTCCTCCATAGGGCCCTTACAACTCGGCCCTATAAGCCTCCAGCCCCGCCACAACAGCAGCAACAGCCTCGTAAGGCTCCAAAGCAGGCACCGGCAGTTAAGAAGGTGGTGTCTAAGCCCCAGCCCTTTCCAGCCAAGGTCAAGAGGGGCAGTAAGTCCTCCAGGGGAGGCAAGACTCCTAGGGGTGGCGGCCGCAAGCCCTAGGGGTGGCAGTCCCCCTGCGTGTCCACCTGTGGGGGGATGCCTTCAGCGTTGCGTCCGCAGGTGGCAGCAACACGGGGCCGATGCTTGGACGGTCTCAGTGATCGGCCAAGGCTATCTCATCTCGTTCCCAACATCTCGACCTCCCCTGACAGCGAATCCAGTGTCGTTGAGCTCCTATGCCACGGGATCGGCAAAGGGGCTGGCCCTTCAGGCCGAAGTCGAGACCATGCTCGAGAAGGGTGCTCTCCAGGAGGTCGTTGACGGCTCCCCTGGCTTCTTCAGTTGACTCTCCAGGAGGTCGTTGACGGCTCCCCAGGCTTCTTCAGTTGACTCTTTCTTGTAAAGAAGGCTTCTGGAGGCTGGAGACCCGTCATCGACCTCTCAGCTCTGAACGGGTTTGTCAAGCAAACCCGGTTCAGCATGGAGACAGCAGACACGGTCAGACTTGCGGTGAGACCACAAGACTTCATGTGCACACTGGATCTAAAGGACGCGTACTTCCAGATCCCAATCCATCCGTCTTCCAGGAAGTACAGTACCTGAGATTTTGCCTAGACGACAAGATCTACCAGTTCAAGGTGCTGTGTTTCGGTCTCTCCACAGCTCCTCAGGTGTTCACCAGAGTGTTCACCCTGATTTCATCTTGGACGCACAGGAACGGCATTCGTCTCCTTCGTTATCTGGACGATTGGCTGATCCTAGCAGACTCGGAGTCGACCCTTCTTCGGCACCGAGACAGGCTTCTGGATCTTTGCCAGGATCTGGGGATCGTGGTAAACCTTGAGAAGTCCTCTCTGCAGCCGTCCCAACGACTGGTTTATCTAGGCATGCTAATAGACACCAATCTCCACAAAGCCTTTCCATCAGACGACCGGATAGCAAGGCTGAGGAGGGTGGCGGAACCCTTCCTCAGGCGAGAAGAACTCCCCGCCCAATTGTGGTTGCGTCTCTTAGGTCACCTATCCTCCCTGGCTCGTCTGGTTCCAAACAGCCGCCTCAGGATGAGATCCCTTCAATGGCGGCTCAAGTCCTGGTGGAATCAAGGATCCGATTCCCCGGACATTCTGATCCCAATGGGGTCTCTGGAACAGACGGACTTGCGGTAGTGGCTGGTCGACGAGAACCTGCGGAAGGGAGTGAGTCTTCTCGTCCTCCCCCCGGAATTGACTCTGTTTTTGGACGCGTCAAAAGAAGGGTGGGCGACGCACGTTCTGAACCAGAGGGGCTCAGTCCTTTGGTCAGAATCAGAAAAGTGCCTACACATCAACCTGCTAGAATTGAAGGCCATCTTTCTGGCTCTTCAGCAGTTCCAGCGGTCCCTGGCGGGTCACTCCGTGGTGGTGATGAGCGACAACACCACGGTAGTGGCTTATATCAACAAGCAGGGAGGCACTTTTTCGCAGCAGCTATCCCATCCTGCAGTAGAGACTCTGAGGTGGACCGAAACCCACTCAATAACACTATCAGCTCGCTTAATTCCTGGCAAGATTAATGTGCTCGCCGACAGTCTGAGCAGGGCCTCGCAAATAGTGAGTACCGAGTGGTCTTTGGATCCTTAGATAGCCAGCAAAGTCCTGACTTTGTGGGGTTCCCTGACTGTGGACTTGTTCGCGACAGCTTTGAACTTAAGCTGCCCCTGTACTGCACCCCAGTCCCGGACCCCAAGGCACTCTGGCAAGATGCTTTCCAGCAACGGTGGGACAACATCGACGTGTACGCCTTCCCACCGTTCTGTCTGATGAGAAGGGTGCTCAACAGGACCAGACTATCGGTCAACTGTTCGATGACTCTGGTAGCTCCGCTATGGCATCACGCGGAATGGTTTCCGGACCTTCTGCAGCTCCTGACGGAGCTCCCGAGGGAGCTTCCTCCACGACACGAGCTTCTCAGACAACCCCACTCCGGCGTCCCTCACAGGGCCGTAGCCTCGCTTCGGCTTCACGCCTGGAGACAATCCAGTGTCTCCTCGCGGAGAGAGGCTTTTCGCAACAGGTTGCGGAGAGAATGTCTCGGCACCTGCGAAGGTCCTCTGAGGGAGTCTACCAAGCAAAGTAGAGAGTCTTTTGTGGTTGGTGTTGTGGAAGGGGTATCTCTCCACTCGATGCCACTATTCCAGCAATAGCGGACTTCCTCGTTTATCTGCGGGAAGAAATGCGCCTTTCTGTCTCGGCAGTGAAAGGCTATCGCTCAGCCTCAAGCTTGGCCTTCAGACTGAAGGGCGTGGATATTTCTTCATCGCTAGAACTCTCTTTACTCATACGTAGCTATGAGCTTACCTGCCCCTAGTCGGAAGTGAGACCTCCTCCTTGGAACGTGGTTCGAGTCCTCAGGTCTCTTTAAGAGACCTCCCTTCGAGCCATTACACCCGGCCTCCGATCGCCACCTGTCTTGGAAGACGGCTTTCCTACTCGCTTTGGCTTCGGCCAAGCGGGTTAGTGAACTTCATGGTCTCGTACGACATCGCCCATTCAAGGGGATGGGGGGAGGTAACGTTCAGGTTCGTCCCCGAGTTTGTTGCCAAGACTCAGAATCCTGGAGTGCCGGATCCTCGGTTCAACTCTTTCAGGATCGCGAGTCTCCGTTCTGTAACAAGCGACCCAGACCAGCTGCTACTGTGTCCAGTGAGGTGTCTGAGGCACTACTTGAAGAGAACGGCTGCAGTCCGTCCTCAAGTGCGAGCTTTGTTTGTGAGCACAGGCAGGACTAGGAGGAGGGTCACCAGGAACACCATCTCAGCTTGGATTCGAAGGGTTATCCACCATGCCCTGAATCCTGACCCTCCTCCGTCACGTCGCCCTCGGGCCCACGATGTCGGGTATTGCTACATCCCTGGCCTTCAAGAGAAACTTCTCTGTGACGCAGGTACTTCAAGCTGGGGTTTGGAAGCGTCAAACGACCTTCACAGCCCACTCCCTGCAAGACGTGACCCACAGGAGCCTCGATACGTTTTCTATTGGCCCTGTGGTGGCTGCACAACAGCTGGTCTAACCTCAGGCTCCTTTTTGGACAAGTAGCAGTAGGTTGAGGGTGTTGTTACCCGGTCCTAGTCTGCGTGAATGAAAGAGTATGTCTGACCCTTACTTCTTTCTTCATTCTCCCCTCTCTTGGGGAAGCAGCATCCTGGTCCTCGCATAGCTGACCTCAACCTCTGCAGGTAACCCATGCTTCTTTGTGCTCCTAGTATTAAGCTTAATACTGTTGCGTCTCCCATACCCTGACGAGGTGGTATTGGGAACCTCCTATCCTAGAATTCCTATCTGAAGGTCTCAAGGTCAACTTCATAGGACGAGTCACACACTCCTCCACACACTGCTTATGTAGGCCACTCGTTCCTAGCGATGCTAGGAACTTGTGAGGTACAGGGGCTCCCTCTCTCTAGTGCTGCTCACTGAGGGATCGAGCCCCCGGGCAAGCCGAAGTCAGTAAGGCTGGGGACTTTCCACCCTTCCTGAGGGGTAAGTCACCCAATGTAAATAGCGTGGTTTGTATTTCGGTTACGGAACAAATGACAAATTCGAAGATAATTTGTATTTTTCCTAACCATACAAACCTTAGCTATTTACACATATGTGCCCGCCATCCCTGACCCCCAAGTCAAGTCTTACCTCTAAGTGAAGTGAAGCAAGTCACCAGTGTGTGGGGGGGGGAGGGGTAGCAAGCTACCCTTCCCCTACCACCCGCTAACTAGCGCGCGGGTAATTATCCCTCGTTAAAACTATTGGCTCATCATTTCAGCTGCGCTAAAAGGTAAACCCAATGTAAATAGCTAAGGTTTGTATGGTTAAGAAAAATACAAATCTATGAATTTGTCATTTTTTGCAAGAACGTACCGGTACGTCCATGGGGGTAAAGGGATGAGTTTTGTGAAACGTACCAGTACGTCCTTTGGGGGTAAAAGGGTTAAACTGTCGCAAATTAATGAAGGTATAGCAAAGGAGGACTACCCATTGTGAACCGTGGGTTTTAGGCTGGAAAAATATACTGGGGAATTGATAAAGGTTGGTAAAACTAACCTTTTCTTTATACTTCATTCTCTGTGACACATAATAAATACACGAAAAATTAAAGCATTTTTGTTCCGTAACTGAAATACAAACCACGCTATTTACATGGGATAATTATTTCGGCGTAGCTGAATGACGAGCCATTAAAGTTTTAACGAGGGTTTCCTACCCCGCCGCTAGTTAGCGGGGGGTAGGGAGGGGTAGCTAGCTAATCCCCCCCCCCCACCCCCTCACACACACTGGTGAAAGGCTCACTTTACTTTTGGTTCAGAGAGACGTCAGACGTGTCTGCGCTCTCCTCGTTTTTGACTGCCATAATTTTGTTTGCTTTCTCTTTTCAGTGTGTGTGAAGTTGGCCTCTATTTCTCATCATGCGTACGTGCCCAGGATTTTCTGGCCGCCCTTGTGGTACCTTTATGTTGGCCTTGGACACGGATTCTCACTCCTTATGCCCTCAGTGTACGGGCCAACGGTGTGATAGGTCTAACGTTTGTATTGAGTGTAGGGAGTGGTCTACCTCCCAGTGGGAGAGGTTTGCCCGGCGACGCAAGAAGAAGGCTAAAATGGATCTTTGTCCTTCGGAGGTTTATCGGAAGAGAAAATCCCAAGACCTCTTCTTCCGTCGCCCTTTCCTCCTCGAGCGGCCTCTCCCGAGAGGCCGGCGAGTGGTAGCGTAAACCGCAGTGCTGTTAACCGATCCCGGGGTGAGGGAGAGGTAGTTGCCTACCATAGCGAGGCAGCTGCCCTTCCTCCCCCGGAGGAGGAATTTGTGTCTAATAATGATCTTTGCAGCTTTGGGCTTCCTTGGGGCTACAGGGTTCGCCCTCCAAGGAAGCTCTGTTTGACATGATCAAACTGGGTGCGGCCGTCAAACAATCGCCAACTTCAGCGGAGATAGATCCTCTGTCTGTGGTTAACGTTGTGGTGACGGAAACATCTCGTGGGTCTAGCCAAACGCCCATTCCTGTGGCTGAGGTAGCTGAAGGCATAGACTCCCCCTCCGAACATCCTACGAGTGAGGAGCTAAGTCCCACGGTCTCTTCTGCCGGTGTTTCTCCCTCTCGGGGGAGTTCACTAACAGAGACTCCTCTTCGGAGGCCCATCGATGGTCAGCTTGCTGATTCCACGGCCCCTTGTGGGCGTATAAGGTGGAAGGCTTGTCCTCCCCTTCGCCGTAGAGGCCTTCCTTCCCCTTTCAAAGGGGTTAAGAAGCGCCTCTTCGGCTCGTCGTCGCAGTCCTCTGCGGAGGAGACGACTCGCTATTCTCCTGTCCGGCCAGCTACTAACCTAGACCTCTCCAGGGATCGTTCGCGATCCCCTTCGGAGGATGGTCGTCCTTCGGGACATTGTGACCTGTCGCCCAGACCATCCACTTCCAGAGTTCCTGATGCGTGTGACGCGCCACCTGATACTGCCACTGCGCAGTCTCCTAGCCCTTTGGGGCTGAAGGGGCTTGAGCGCAAAACTGCGCCTCTTGCCCTCAAGCGCTAGGCACCGCCTGAGCGCTCGCCTGCCGATGTTGCTGCTGTTCCTGACTCAGCGCCTCGGCTCTCACCCTCAGGCGTTCGCGCCTCCGTTCCTGTTACGTGCCAGGGTCCCCCTGCGCGCCCACGCCCTTCGGCGCCCTCCAGCAGTTCCTGAGGTAGCGCGTCAGTGCTCACCTGTGCATACGCGCCCAGTTCCTGATACGGCGCTCCAGCGCTTACCTGCACATACGCGCCCACCGGTGCCTCAGAGGACACCTGCGCCATCACGCCCATCAGCAGTTCCTGAGATAGCTCACCTGCCCATATGCGCCCAGTTCCTGACACGGCGCTCCTGCGCTCACCTGCGCATACGCGTCCACCGGTGCCCCAGCGGCCCCCTGCGCTCACGCGCCCTCCAGCGCCTCAGCGCCCTCCAGTTTCTGCTTCGTCGCGCTCAGTCCAGGAGGCATCTAAGCTGGCGCACAGGCGCCCACATGTTCCTATGGACTCGGCGCGCCCATCTGGGGAGACGTGCGACGCGCCCACGCGCGGTTCCAGCTCCAGTGCCCACGCGCTCACCAACGCACCCTCGCATTGCTTCATCTCAGCGCGTCGCCCAGGAGGCTCCCAAGTTAGCGCAAGGGCGCTCACGGCCGCCTCAGAGGATTTCTCCAAAGAACGTACCAGGAAAGCTATGGAGACGTTCCTCCTCTCAGGCACTCGCACGATCGAGTTTCTGGCCCACCAAGTCTTAAACTTGTGGGCAAACACCATCCTGAAACGTCGGGATGCGGTGGCAGAGAGGTTCCATCAGAAGGTCCCTAGCACCGAGATCAATAGGCTCAGGAATTCTTCCTTAGAAGGAACGAACCTGTTTGAGCCTAAGGATGTGGAACAGGCCGCTGAGAGGTGGAGGAAGTCTCACCAAGACTCCCTCCTTCATAGGGCTTTGACATCTAAGCCCTATAAGCCTCCAGCACCCCAGCAGGCCCGTCCGACCAAGACCACAAAACCAACGGCAGCAGCGAAGACAGTGGTGTCTAAGCCCTTTCCTGTCAAGGATAGGAAAGGCAAAAAGTCCTCCAGAGGAGGTAAGAATCCTAGAGGGAGCAGCCGAGGCCGCAAACGCTAGGATTGACAGTCCCCCTGTATGTCCACCAATGGGGGGGATGCCTAAGAAGTTGCGAAGACAGGTGGCAGTAACTTGGGGCCGATTCCTGGACGATTTCTGTAATCAGTCAGGGATATCGCGTCCCGTTCACAACATCTCTACATCTCCTGACGACGAAGCCAGTGTCATTGAGCTCCCTTGCCATGGGATCAGCAAGGGGGCAAGCCCTTCGGGCAGAAGTCCAGACCCTGTTGAAGAAGGGCGCTCTCCAAGAGGTCCTCGACGGGTCCCCAGGCTTCTTCAGTCGACTCTTTCTTGTAAAGAAGGCGTCTGGAGGCTGGAGACCAGTCATCGACCTCTCAGCCCTGAACAAGTTTGTCAAACAAACTCTGTTCAGCATGGAGACTGCAGACACGGTCAGACTAGCAGTGAGACCGCATGACTTCATGTGTACACTGAATCTAAAGGACGCGTACTTCCAGATCCCAGTCCATCAGTCTTCAAGGAAGTACTTAAAATTCAGCCTAGACAACAAAGAGTACCAGTTCAAGGTGCTGTGTTTCGGTCTCTCCACAGCACCACAGGTTTTCACCAGTGTTCACCCTAATATCTTCGTGGACACACAGGATCGGCATCCGTCTCTTCCGTTATTTGGATGACTGCTTGATTCTAGCAGACTCGTTGTCATCCCTTCTTCAACACCGGGACAAACTTCTGAGACTTTGCCAGGATCTGGGGATCATGGTAAATCTCGAAGTCCTCTCTGCTCCCCACTGAAAGACTGGTATATCTGGGCATGGTTATAGACACCAATCTCCAAACCTTCCCATCAGACGACAGGATAGCAAGGCTGAGGAAGGTCGCAAGCCCTTTTCTCAGACGAGAAGAACTTCCAGCCCAATCGTGGTTACGTCTCCTCGGTCACCTTTTATCATTGGCTCGTCTAGTTCCCAATGGTCACCTCAGGATGAGATCCCTCCAGTGGTGACTCAAGTCCCGGTGGAATCAAGGTTACGATTCCCTGGACATCCTGATCCCTATGGGACCTGCGGAACGGACGGACCTCCAGTGGTGGGTGACAGACGAGAACCTACGAAGAGGAGTGGATCTTCTCGTCCTCCCCCCGGATTTGATGCTGTTTTCGGACGCTTCAAAGAAAGGGTGGGGGGGCCCACGTACTGCACCACACGACCTCAGGCCTGTGGTCAGAATCAGAAAAGTACCTCCATATAAATCTCCTAGAGATGAAGGCCGTCTTCCTGGCCCTTCAGCGGTTACAACAATACCTGGCTGGTCACTCTGTGGCGGTGATGAGCGACAATACCACAGTAGTGGCTTACATCAACAAACAAGGAGGTACCTTTTCGCAGCAGCTAACCCATCTAGCAGTAGAGATACTGAGATGGGCCGAAATCTACTCGATCCCACTAGCGGCACGCTTCATTCCAGGCAAGAGGAATGTGCTCGCCGACAATCTGAACAGAGCGTCTCAGATAGTGAGTACCGAGTGGTCTTTGGATCATCTAGTAGCCAACAAAGTCCCGACTTTGTGGGGTTCTCCGACTGTGGATCTATTCGCAACAGCCCTGAAATTCAAGCTTCCGCTGTACTGCTCCCCAGTCCCAGACCCCAAGGCTCTCTGGCAAGATGCTTTCCAACAACGGTGGGACAACATCGACATTTACGCGTTTCCCCCGTTCTCTCTGATGAGGAGGGTGCTCAACAAGGGTAGAACATCGGTCAATCTCTCAATGACCCTCATAGCTCCGCTATGGCATCACGCGGAATGGTCTTCCGGAGCTTCTGCAACTCCTAACGGAGCTACCGAGAGAACTCCCTCCACGGCACAATCTGCTCAGACAACCACATGCCAACATCTTCCACAAAGCCGTAGCTTCGCTATGACTTCACGCCTGAAGACTATCCAGCATCTCCTCGCTGAGAGAGGATTTTTGCAGCAAGTTGCTGTCAGGATGTCTGGACATCTGAGAAAGTCATCCGCAGCAGTCTACCAGGCAAAGTGGAAAGTCTTCTGTGGTTGGTGTCGTGGAAGGGGTATCTTTCCACTCGATGCCACCATTCTAACAATAGTGGAGTTCCTCGTGTATTTGCGGGAAAAAATGCGCCTTTCAGTCTCAGCAGTGAAAGGCTATTGCTCAGCCTTAAGTCTAGCTTTCAGGCTGAAAGGAATGGACATTTCTTCATCGCTAGAACTTTCTCTACTCATACGTAGTTATGAACTTACCTGCCCTCAGTCGGAAGTGAGACCTCCTCCATGGAACGTGGTTCGAGTTCTCAGGTCTCTTAAGAGACCTCCCTATGAACCATTACGCCAGGCATCAGATCGCCACCTAACCTGGAACACGGTGTTCCTGCTAGCTTTGGCTTCGGGCAAGCGTGTTAGCGAACTTCATTGTCTCTCGTATGACATCGCCCATTCAAGGGGATGCGGGGAGGTAACGTTTAGCTTCGTCCCTGAGTGTATTGCTAAGACTCAGAATCCTGGAGTAGCGGGTCCTCGGTTCGACTCCTTCCGGATTTCTAGTCTCCGTTCTGTAACAGATGACCCAGACCGTCACTTACTATGCCCTGTAAGGAGTTTGAGGCTATACCTTGAAAGAACAGCTGCAGTTCGTCCTCATGTGCCAGCATTATTCGTCAGCACAGAAGGACTAAGAGGAGGGTCACCAAGAATAACATCTCTGCATGGATTCGTAGGGTAATTCATCTGGCCTTGAATCCAGATCCTCCTCCGTCACGTCGCCCTAGAGCACATGATGTCAGGGGCATAGCTACGTCCCTGGCCTTCAAAAGAAATTTTTCAGTGACGCAGATTCTTCAAGCTGGGGTGTGGAAGCGTCAGACAACCTTCACAGCCCACTACCTGCAAGATGTGACCCACAGGAGGCTCGATACGTTCTCTTATCAGTCCTGTGGTGGCTGCACAACAGCTGGTTTAAAACCTCAAGCCCCTTATTGGACAAGTAGCAGAAGGTTGAGGGCATTGTTACCCGGTTTTAGTCTGCATGAATGAAAAGGTTTGACTGGCCCTTATTCTTTTCTTCATCATCCCCTCTCTTGGGGAAAGCAGCATCCTGGGTTCTCTGCATAGCTGACCTCAAACCACTGCAGGTAAACAATGGTCCTTTGTGTTCCTAGTATTAAGTTAATACTGTCACGTCCCCATACCCTGACGATGTGGTATTGGGAAAGTCCTAGTCTACAAGTTTCCATCTAAAGTACTTCAGAACAACTTCCTAGGACGAGTCACACTTCGTTATACCTTCACACACAGCTTGCGTAGGCCGCAGTCCTTGCATAGCAAGGTTCTAGCGAGGTGCAGGGACTCCTTTTTTTTTTTGGGGTGCTGACACATTCAAATAACGAGTCCCCGGGCAAAGCCAAAAAGCCAGTACTGGTTGGGACGTCCACCCTTCCTAATGGGTGAGTCACCCCTATTAAATAGCGTGGTTTGTATTTCAGTTACAGAACAAATGACAAATTCGTAGATAATTTGTATTTTTCCTAACTATACAAACCTTAGCTATTTAATCAAACTTGCCCCCCAGCCCTATCCCCCTTGAAGTCCTACCTCCAAGCAAAGTGAGCTCAAGCACAGGTGTGTGTGAGGGGGTGGGTGGGGGTTAGCAAGCTACTGTCCCCCACCCCCGCTAACTAGCGGTGTGGGTAGTAAACCCTCGTTAAATTTTAATGGCTCGTCATTTCAGCTACGCCAAAAGTAATACCCCTATTAAATAGCTAAGGTTTGTATAGTTAGGAAAAATACATATCTACGAATTTGTCATGTTGCAGAGTGTGAAGACTGCAATCTATGAGGATGACCACCTGGCACCTTAGGCTATGTTAGGTGAGCATGGTTTAGATGTATTGCACCCCAGTCTTTCACTGTTTTCATCACCCAAAGTCCAGGTTTCTCATGACACATTTCAGCCATGTATTTTTCCCGCTGGTTTTTATGGGTGTGGTTTATATGTATTGGCATTGCATCTCGGTCTTTCACTGTTTTCCCTACCCAAAGCCCAAGTTTCTCATGACACGCTTGAGCTTTGTATTTTTCTAGCTGGTTTTGATGCAATTTATGCTTGTCTATCATTCGATCATGGTGGACTACGCTTGTTTCTACCAGAATGCAAACTTTCATCCTTTAATGTGAGAATTGATTCAAGCACAGCTAAAAGTCTGCTGTTACTTTGATTCTTGCTACCAAATAACATGTGCTATCAGTGTTTCTTCAAGCTTAGCTTTAGGATTTTATTCAAGTTTGGGACACTTATTCCTATTTACAACACTGCTAGGCCTTTCAACTTGATCTAAAAGGAGAATTAATTTCAGCATCTTATGACATTGTCCTTGGGTCTGAACTCAAGTAGTCAGCTAATATGTCATCCTAAGTTAGACTTCCCTGATTGTCCAACTCCTTATGAGTTTGGAAAGAAAATGGTATTGATAGAAACAAGTACTCCTACATGAAATGCAGACTGTAATCCTCCCATGTTCGATGCTCACAATCTCTAGCAATATGTCTCAAGCGTGCGTCACGTGTACAACCTTCTCCGACTAGATTGGAAAACCTTGCATTGCCAGACATTAGGTACTCGGCAGGATCCTGATATGTGCATACAATAGCCCACTCTCAACAGTGCGCTCACACTAGCACACTTATCATCTATTCTTTATATCCTGAATGATTGATCGCAATTACAGGCTCGCATTCAATTATTGAAAAACCAGTGATACAGTAATGACAGAAGCACACTCATTTGGAGCACCCTCCTTGCCTGACAGACAGAGGGGAGTTGATAAAGAAACTTGTAAGGGTGCAACTTCCACGCACATTCAGCCCATATTATGACACTTATAGAATAGAGGTAAACTACTACTACTGCATAGGGGTCATCTGTTTGGTCCTCACAAGTTAACTCTGTCGCAGGCATGTTGTCAGTTCACTTCATACACGCTGCCTGGTGGAAGAAAATGGCTACTGCCCTTCTTTTTCCCCTAGTCGATCAATCATGCATCCTATCACCTGCTAGCGATTGATAGTGCACCCTCCTGCCTTTTTACGATTGATCACACACTCTCTCGCCTGCTTGCAATTGATTGCACACCCTCTCACCTGCTTGCGATTGATCGCACACCCTCTCACCTGCTTGTAATTGATCGCACACCCTCTCACCCACTTGCGATAGATCGCACACCCTCTCACCTGCTTGTGATTGATCGCACACCCTCTCACCCGCTTGTGATTGATCGCACACCCTCTCACCCGCTTGCGATAGATCGCACACCCTCTCACCCGCTTGCGATAGATCGCACACCCTCTCACCCGCTTGCGATAGATCGCACACCCTCTCACCCGCTTGCGATAGATCGCACACCCTCTCACCTGCTTAGGATAGATTGCACACCCTCTCGCCTGCTTGGGATAGATTGCACATCCTCTCACTTAGTTGCAATCATTTGCACACCCTCTCACCTCCTTGCAGTCATTCGCACACCCTCTCACCTGCTTGCAATCATTCGCACACACTCGCAAGCTTGTCTAAAATGTTCTTCTATGGATAGAGCACTTCTGCAGGGGGTGTTCATTTTATTTTTGGTATTTGCATTGGTTATGCCTATTTGTTTGCAATCATTCATCTAACTTAAGAACAGTCATATGCTGGTGCAATCCTATCTATTTGCAAACAACCTCACTCACCGGTTGATATGTGAGCTTATACTGTTGATGTGCTCTCACCTCCCTTAATCCCAGGTATACATGGGATAGATAATACAAACACACGCAAGCACTTTTATTCTGTGCCTCTTCAGCTCTGTTCAAGACTTTTGATTAATGCAAGGAAAGCACTCCGGTGAGATTGACAAAGTTTTGGCATTAGACTCTCGCCCACAGATGCATAAGCGATCGAGATTACCAAGATGAATCTCCTATGTTGAAAATTACAAATTGCCCCTTATGTATGTTGTCTATGGTAGGGACAACGATAAAACACTGAACCAAACCATCATTGGAACATTAATCATCTAGGGAATCACCTTTAGATTGTCTCCTAAAGATTAGGTGTTGCCTTCTCCTCAGTAGCTCATGACGGTGATCCTCTTTGGAACAAAACCTCTCTTGCTTACTATAGTGAGTACCCTTTTCGTGGAATGACATCACAATGCGCGCATCTTTTGGAACATTACCACAATGCGAGCACCTTTTGGATCATTATCACAATGCGAGCATCTTTTGGAACGTTACCACATTGCAAGCATCTTTTGGAACGTAACCACGATGGGAGCATCTTAAGGATTGTCACCACGATGTGAGCATATTTTGGAACGTTACCACGATGCGAGCATCTATTGGAACGTGACCACAATGCGAGTATCTATTAGAATGTGACCACGATGCGAGCATCTTTTGGAACGGGACCGCGATGGGGCATCTTTTGTAAAGTGACCACGATGCCAGCATCTTTTGGAACGTGACCACAGATGCTTGCTATGTAAGCATTGTTTGGACTGTTACCCGTTTTTGTTCATCATCACTAACCTGTTAGCGATTGCTCACTCTTACAGTACCTCCATCTCCAGTTTGCTCTTCCATTAGAGTTATACTAGATACACTACTAGGTGTTTGAGCTTTATTGAGAGAGTGCCATCACACAAGTACATAATAATAATTTGGAACTCGAACTGCTCAGGTGGTTGCTTATGATCCATTTTGTACCCTCTCACCAGATTGCAATTGATTGCATATCCTCTTACCTGCCTGCTAGATCGGTCTCCCATGGAAGTAGCACGACTAGCCCTCTCATTTTTTTGCCTTACAAATACAATGTGAGAGAAGGACTGGGGTTAGATAGTGAAGATGAGGAAAATAACCTACAATTGCTCCTAATCAGGTACTAGAACTCAGGTTTGTTTAGTTATGAAGAATAAAAAGGATTTCTGTGAGAATGCTCGATCTGGTAATTTTGAGCCTTGCAGGCAGAGAGCCGATTTAGTGGTTGCACCTAGGCATAAAGATTATAGCTGTCACAAGCTGTTCCCCACCTAGATGTTGGCACCTTGCACCCCCTCATAAAGGTCAACCTGCAAGCCCAACCCTGGCTTTGCTCCCTGCACGTTACACCCGAAAAAGCCTTGGGACAGATAGTAAAGACAAGCACGAACGGCAATTATGGGCTCCTTCATCACAGTCCAACTATTGGGGTTGACTCCGAACCAAAGGACAATCGGGTAACAACAACCATTTAAGAGCAGACAGGGTCAGAGGTGTAACTGACATGGGCCAGTAAAGAGGGGCAAGGTACCTGCTTCAACGGTATTTATAACAAAATTGTAATGGTACAGACAAGCTTAGCATGGCCCCTGAGCAAGGATGGCATGTAAAATACTAAAGTGTTTCACAATTATAGACTGTAACTTTGTGGGAAGTCTTCACTCCTCAGGACACACTAGTATTCTTGAGAGGCAGCTCACCTCCCCTTTAACAGCTCCATCTGCCAGCATAGCTTTAGCAAAAGGGGCTGGAAGATCCAGCCTCCCTGGAATGTCTCGTTCAAAATTGTTGTCTCCACCTTCAGTTCCTTCCATAGTAACTGTAGAGACACTGGTCACAAAACAGCAATCCCACTGTCAGTAGTTCTGATAGTAGAGGGTACCAGTCATGATCTGGAATGATGCCATACAGGACGAACCCTGTCAATGACTCCCCCTGCTAACACATGCACCAAATCTTGCTTGGTTCACGGAGATGTCATAAAGAGACGGCTGCGCACCTGCTGCAATCCCTAGAGTCATTACAAAGAACTAACCAGGTACCTCGATCCTATTTCAAGGTACTGAGTCTTCAAGCGGCTCTCTTTTCACTCCAACACTTTTGCCATCTTTTGACTGGTGATTTGGTGGTGTGGGTAAGTGGCAGAACCACAGTAGAAAGATAACAATGGAGGGGGATTCTGGGTATTAGCAAGAAGCTCAGAAATGAAGGGGGATGAGACCTGTCTCCAGCATACTGTATGAGTTACTTTAATGTATGAAATTCGCATGTCGGAGGCTAAAGTGAGCAAGGAACCTCTTAGAGGGAAGATTTCGTGTGGGTGGTCTCCCCTCTCTGAGGAAAAGTCTTCCAAACTCTGTATACATTTTGAGAGCTCCTCTGGAGGGGCAATATCATCTACTTTCAGCTTAAAGACTTGACTTTAAGGCTGAGCGATGAGCTTTCTCCATTGATCCTAAGAAGAGCTTTGCTCTTTAGAGGTAAAGTTAACATTCTTTTGGTTGTAGGATAGATGGCTTAACCTAAGCTATTGTTTGTTATTCAATTGCTTTACTAGTGTAGTGACCCGTCCATAATGACTCCTAAAAATTTAGGTATGCATAAGTGTCATTTGCACGCACATAAATTCAACTTTTCTTAACTAAAACATGGCAGTTGTGGTTTCAGAGTCTAGCTCTCATGGTACCCCTTCTCATCATGGTATGACTAGTAACTCTCCCCTTACTCAAAAGACAGGGAGAGACCGAATAATTATAAGTTTGACAATCCGCATCGGGGTGACCAGAAAGAAATATATATATATATATATATATATATATATATATATATATATATATATATATATATATATATATATATATATTTATATATATATAATATAATATATATATATATATATATATATATATATATATATATATATATATATATATATATATATATATATATATATATACACTAGCTATTTTATTAAGTAAGGGATATTAGATACAGAATATAACCTGAAACTTGGATTCATACAAAGCACTAAATACTAGGAGCTTGCAGTTGTTAGTCATGCCGACTCTTGCCAAAGATTTGGTGATGTAAACACACGATAGTTAAAATAATAATGAATTTGTTATATGTAAAAAATGGTAATTTCGAATAGACAATAATAGGTTGGCAAGGGACGAAGGCAGAATAAGAATTATGTAATTAATAAATAAAGTTGGATATATATGTCATTGATTTAAGGTAACATTGGTTAATCATTGACAAAAGACATTCATTGTTGTTCTGTTTATTAACATTAAAGACATGACTCCAGTAAGATCAGGTACTCAGTTTAATAGCGTTGCTTAGGTTAGTACATGGGTGAAGTATACCCAGTAAGTCAAAACCAATAACGTTGAATAAGCTCCTTAATGAACTAATCGAGACACGGTTAATGAGTCATTTTGTGCGATTGGTTAATTTTATAGTTTAAGATTAGTAAAATGGTGAAGATGGGTAGAACAAGCTGGTTCATTGATTGAAATTAAACCAGAAAATCCTCTTAGATGAATTACCAGTAATTAATATGTTAGGATAGCTGTAGTTAGTTTATGGAGGATCCATGCAATATATGCTGAAAATTTAGTATGGCATTTCAATTATGAGAATGATACATTCGCATGATAAATTCAAGAGGTTGCAGGTCTCTCTCTCTCTCTCTCTCTCTCTCTCTCTCTCTCTCTCTCTCTCTCTCTCTCTCTCTCTTTTTAGGAGTGTGAAAGCACCCCTCTTTATTCACGTTCAAAGCACTGTACACTTGTATACCAAGTAATATTTTACACCTGAAACTTACCGTGTCAGTGAATCCTATTTTTGCTCTGAATTTATACATAATTTTTTATAGACATTTTATGAGTGTTGTGTGTGTGTTTGACCAGATATCCTCTGTGGTGTAAGGTAGAATATTGTATTCAGAGGATTATAATTTATTGCGTATTTCTAAGAAAATTGAAGGAACATGTTGGAATTCAGCTTATCTGTGGATTACCAGAGACCGGTCATCCGTCTATTGTAGTAATGTAATTCCTTGTTAGAGTTTAGGGGCTAATACTTTTCCATGTTATAAATATTATGGATATGTCTAGTTGGGCATTAACTAAAGTTTTGTGTTTAATACACTAAAATATTTTATATCTATAGTTTATCATGCAGACAGTTTTACTAAAACTATGATCTTGATATTGAAGTGCACAGTAAAATATTTGAATAGGACTGATATATATTTACAATTAACAACTTGATTTACTTTTCAGATTAGAATCATTAAACAGAAGAAAAAGGTATCTACATGTACACCTTCCTGCCGAGAACAGGATATTAAACTGCAAATAATCTTATTCATCAAGATGAGCAGCAGTAAATAATCAGGGATTTGCCGCAGAAAAAAAAAAAAAAAAAAAAAAAAACAATCCAAAGTGATGCTGGAGAAGAAAAATAATCGATTCGATTAAGTTTTGATTCCTAAAGGAGCACCAGTAAATTGTCTCAATTGAAGCAGGCAATCTATCCTCCATCTTTTCTAGAGCATCATGATACTCTTACGGGAAACATAATTACGTTATTACAGATCCAGTATCTTGAAATGCTCAGTTGACTAGTTATTGAGAATTTAGGGGTTATGTTAATCTCCATGTTAGGTTCAATAGAGTGAAGTGACAGTAAGTAGGTAATATAGATTTTTACAACAATGATATTACCAGAAATTTGTTTATCAAAGTGTGTTTATTTCTGAAAGCCTTGAACTTAATTGTAAAAGCTATTAACTTTTATTCAATCTAGTAGAAAGTATTTTATTCATTCTTAATCACAACAAAGTTAGTTCATGTAAAGTAAATTTATTTCAGCTTTCAATTCTATGCATCAATGTGACACTGAATTTTTCTAGTAATTTCTAAGCACCAAATTTAACTTGTAAATTGGTCCAGATCAACAGTAATGAGCTTTTTAATTTATCAAAATTTAGATTGCAATTTCTTAGTTATCTGATGTTCAGCAAGCACAATCATACGTTCAGTTGGCAAATACAAATATACCTAATGATAATGGATTCCTATTACATTCTTGAAATAATTAGCCAGAATTATAGGTAATGTTAAATGGATTGATTTTAATTGTAGGCTATTGTAATTTCTTTTTGAAAAAATGAGGACGCTGAACATTAAAAAGCAATTAAGAACAAAAAAATTTGAATAAGGAAAGACCTTTTCCCTAGAAGTTGCTGCTCATGTTTTTAATTTTCATTAACTATCTGTTAAATCAAATGTCCATTTCCTCTGAACCTCTTAACATATTTCTAGATTATATCATTTGGAGAATTGTGTAAAGTTATCTAAATGTGTGGCTAAAGAGAAACATATTATTGTAATTACTTTCTTTTAGCAATAGGTTCTAATTCACACTACAATCTGTATATTATAGTACATAAATTGCATGTGAAAATAACCTACAACTAATTACTTTAACAATGAATATTATTTCATTTTTTCTCTATGTACACCATTTTATCTCTTTCAACACTGTCATGTAATTAGTTGCAACTATCATTGAATTTTTACCTTATCATATTCTAGCAATTGACACATGTACAAGTGCTGTTAACATAAATATACTAGACGTAAAAAATATTAATTGATGATTTTGACTTGTATGTTTCTAAATAACCGTAATTTCTTCCTGCATATTTAAATACAAACCTTCGTTCTTTATGTAGGAGAGGTGATTCAGCACAAGCTGATTTAGCCATAAAAACTTTAACGCAAGGTGTCAATGACCCTCCGCTAGTTAGCCGAGGTTAGACCAACTCTCCTGCTCACACGCTTGCCCAGTTTCTGAGTGATTTTGCTGCGGTTGAGTGTAGACATTCATGTCTCTCTCTCTCCCGGTTTATTTATCTATGAAGTGGGTGTATTAACTTATCTTTTTCTTTACAGGTGTGCTTATAGTTTGAGGACTGCAATCATGCTGGTTTGTTTTGGCATAACAGGCTGCTCTTGCAGCACCTTTTATGTCACTAGGAGATGAATCCTCTCCAATTTTGCCCTTCATGCAGACGGCACTCCTGCATGGAGGCTTCTCCTTGCTCTGTCGGCAGGGGCCATCCTCCCAGCGGTACTGGTGCAATGGATGCAGGAAGTAGTAGTCTAAAAGGTATTCTTCCTTGAAGTCAAAGAAATCCTGACATCTTTCTCCTGGGGCTAGTACTCAACCACTTGCCTCTCCCCTTTCAGCTTCCTTTAGAGGTCAATTGGACAAGATCGATGGCTTTTTAACCCCTGACAACCCTCTGATCAGGAAGACCCTGTAGCGAAGCAGCAGTGGCTTCCCCTCAAAGGGAGTCGAAAACCACTTTTGATGCCTTGCATTGGATGTGGCCTTTCTTAGGGCTTTCAGGTTCCCTCATTAAGGAAAAGCTTCTGGAGGTCTTGACATTAAGGGGACAGCGGGAGTGCACATCTACATCTGCAGGGGCTGGCCTTGGCCCTTCTTCATCCCAAGCTGTTAAGAGGGGAGTGCCTTCTAACTGGTCTCGTGCCTTTAACCGGAACTTCCTCCAAAATTCCTCTTCCTATTGAGCTTCTGCACACTAGTTCTCTCCCAAGTTTTAGTGGGGGGATGAGCATGGCTCCTTGCGAATGCTCACCCTTACGAGCTTCCCCTCCCCCTGAGGCCTTATGGTGGACCCTTTGTCTGCCACAAGAGGTCACCCTTACTCAATTTGTCTACCCCTCAAGCTACTCGTAAGAGTGCACGTCACTCGTCCCGCCGTGCTCCAGGCTTTTCAGAGCCTTTTTGGTAATTGTCTGATGGCTCCATGGAGTGAAATGAGCCTTCCACCACCCCCTCGGGATTCACAAGTTGGGTGACCTAGCACACTAAGTCCGCTCAGCCGGCGGAGTCTGGAGTCCGCTCGGCAGGTTGAGTCCGCTCAGCCACAGGTTCCTTACGAGCTTCATGTCCCTCCAGGGCCCTATGGCGGATGCTTTTGCTGTTGCGCGAGGTCATCCTCACTCAAGTGATCTACCACTCAAGCTGCTCGTAAGCGTGTGCATTACTTGTCACCCCCATGCACCAGCTTTCTGTAGCTAGGCTCTTCAGAGCCTTCTGATAATTGTGTTCGATGTCTCCCTTGAGCCAAAGGTCTCTTCTACCATACCCCCAGGCATCACAAGTCTCTGCTATTCTTACGCACGTGCTGCTCTCTGTGCTTATGCCTCAGGCAATTTCTCTTTTAGGTTTTCCACCTGTTTGGTTAGGAGACGCATTGCAACACGTGCAAGCATTTTCTGCCAAACTGCCCTTGCCTCGCTCACCATCATCCGAGTGAGTTTGTTCTCCCTTGGACAAGCACGAGGTACAGGCTGTTGGAAAACCCTCAGAGAGAGCTTGTGCGAGTGTTGATGTGCCAGTGCATGAAGCTCAGTCTCACATGGTTACCCCACACATGCAGTTTGAGGTCGTGGCCCTATATTGCACGATACGTTTTCAAACGTTTTTGCTCGTGTGTGTACTCAGTTTATTCCTCCTTTGCCATGTTCCACTACAGCACCTCATGCACGGTCAGCATGATGTTCTTCAATGGTCCACCTTTACAGAGATCACCTCGATGGAATCTTGATAAGGCGGACTGGGTTAGATTTCGGGAGTTAAGTGAAATTGAAGGAAATGCAGAACAGTTTGAAAGTGTTGATGATGCCATAGACTTACTTAATGGAACTCTTCACACAGCGGGAGTCGATTCCATTCCCAAAACAACAGGAATATTCAGACGATGACCAGTCCCCCGATGGTCATCAGAACTAACTGCCCTGCACAGAGTCACAAGAAAGTTTTTAACTCGATTGCGCATGCGCTGCACTGTGGAGAATTTAATCATATACAAGAAATGTAGAGCACAGTTCCGTCGTGCCATGAAAGAAGCTAGGCCCCAGTCTTGGATGTCATTTGTTTCCTCCATTAACAGTAGAACACCAACATCATCTGTGTGGAGGAAAGTCAAAAAGATAGCAGGCAAATTCACCCAAACCCACCACCAGTGTTAAAGGTAAATGGCGAGTATATGACTGGAGCAACCGAAGTTAGCAATGCCTTGGCTGACCATTTTTCAAATGTATCGTGCAAGTGTGAAGCAGCTCCTGGTCACCAGTATAGGAGCATTGAAGAAAAGAAAGTTTTAAGCTTCGCAACAAGAAAGCAAGAGTCATACAATTCTCCTTTTACTGAAAGAGAATTTGATTCTGGTCTTGCTATGTGTAACGATACAGCCCCTGGACCCTATGGAATTCCATATGCAATGATTAAACACGTACCTTTTAATTCAAAGTTATTTATTTTAAGCATTTCTAATAGAATATGGCATGATCATAGTTATCCAAGTGTTTGGGAACTAGCCATTATTTTAGCCTTTTTAAAACCCAGTAAGGACAAATCTTTAAATACAAAACTTACCTGCTGGTTATATAAAGAGCTGAAGTCTCCTGACGCCCTGGCAGAAATTCAAAATCTCGCGCTATCGAAGATACGGCAGGTGTATACCTGCACCCTAGCGGTAGTTCAGGTGGAACAACAACACACTTTCAGTTCTTCTTCTGCCCGTCTAGCTGGCTGTCATATTGAAGTTCACTCTCATGGTTTTACTCTTTTGGGAAGTCGTTTGGTGATGTACAACGTTCTTTTCGGAGTTTAAGCTATCGTTAATTGTTTTCTCTTTATTCTAATCTTGAAATCTTTTTGTTTGAGGTTATCTTTTTTAATATTTCCCTTATTTTTTGCTTGTCGGTCTTTCACGTAAGCATTCAAAATGGCTATACGTAGGTGTGTTAGTGAAGGGTGTCGTACTCGACTTCCTAAAGGATCTATTGATCCTCATAATATTTGTGTGAAATGTAGTGGTAAATTTTGTTCATTTGATGATAGATGTAATGAGTGTCTTTCTTTAACGGATGATGATTTTGTAACATACAAATGTTATGTTAGGAGACTGGAGAATACAAATGTTATGTTAGGAGACTGGAGAGGGATAGAGTTAGCGTAGTTCTTCACAATCTGTGGATAGAGCCTTACCTAATGTTAATGTTCCTAATCCTATTCCTTCCCCCGTGGTGGTAGATCAGGAACCTACTATGAGAGACATGTTTACCGCTATTTTGACTCTTGGTGAGAAAGTTGAGTCCTTAGCGGCAGATAGAAATACGATTTTTTCTGAGTTAACGGTACTGAAAAACCGTGATTCTGTCGGAACTGTGGAAAGTGTTTCGGTGTCTGAATTTAGTGTACCGAAAAGTTGTGAATCTCTCGGTAATGTGAAAAGTGTTTCTAATGTGTTTAGTGTTGTGGAGGGTGCGTCTGCACGATCTTGTCGTTCACCTAGCCTAAGACCTCTTTCGAGCTCTCGAACCCATGGGAGAACTAATGTCGAACGGCGTAAGGGAACGAGATGCGTTATCAATCATGCAGACGTCCCCTCGAACGTTCCTGTTGCCGTAACTCAGGCCGTTCACCCTCATCGTAGGAAAGATGAGGTTCATGCGTTCTCCCCGTCTTCCGATGAAGGGTCGGGTAGGGAGATCTGGCGTCGCACGTCAAGACCGCTTAAGATGACGCATGAAGTTACTCTGCGTCAGGAATCGCCTGTGCGTCCAGGATGAAGTTCGTGGGACTCACCGGAACGTTTCCATTCTCCCATCGCTTGCACTCCGGCTAAGCGTCCAGATCACCGTATTCGTGTTGATAAGATTCCTCCCGATTCAGACCTTGTTACGATTCATGCTCCTCCTCTTCCTTCGGATTGGCTTTCTTCTCCCGAAATACGTGGTGACGATGGACCGAATATTCCTTTAAGGAATTCTGAAGATCCTAAATGGTCTATGCTTGTGACTATGAAAGAACAACTCTCGTCATTTATGGATTCTTTTCAACCAGGTGTTGGCAGTATGTCTGGGCGTCAGGCGTCAGACCAGTTATTACACAGGCGTTCGATGGTCCCTGGTGCTGACGAGTTATCGCTTAGGCGGTCTTCCATTCATAGTGTTCAACGCCAGGTTAATTTTGATGAGTCACGTCAGAGAGGTTTGGTTGACCAGTTTTCGCCTTCTGGTCGTGTGGAAGAACATCGGCGTCGACAAGTGGACGAGACGCGTCAATGTTTTGAAGTAGTGGATCGCCCGCGTCAACAACTAGTGGACGCGTCGCGTCAAAACATCGATTCTCAGCGTCGACATCTTGACAGCTTTGTTCGTTCGCGTCAACAGTTTTCGGACTCTACGCGTCCACTCAGCAATCTTCGGCAGTTGCCTTCTGAGTCCAAGCGTCAATCTGGTCAACAGCAGTCGGATCCTAAGCGGTCTAGGCAGTTGTTAGTTGACGAAGATCGTCTACCCGTCCATGTTTCTCGTCAATCTACATCGACCTCTCCCCGTCAGTTGGATGCAGATATTGGCTTTGACAGGCAATCCCATCCAGACTTTGTTCCTTCAGTTCAGGCTGCAGCAGTTGCTGCACTGCCAGAAGACGAACTTGAGGAAAAGTCGGATGTGGACAAGCCTATAGAGGAAGTTTCTGAGAATGAGGAAGAGAAGCATTATCAACATGCTGTTGATCTTCGTAAGTTTATGTTGATTCTTACTGGAATTTTTCCGGATCAGTTTACTCCTGTGGCCCCTCGTTCTCCGCCTTGTGAGTTCATCTTAGGTAAAGCAACCAAAATTCCAGTTTATACCAAGATGGTTCTTTTTCGGTCCTCTAAACGGGCCTTGAAATTAATGGGTTCCTGGTTGGACTCTTAAGAAATCTTTTGGCAAAACGGCCTTTGCCTTTGGTGGTCTATTCCAGAGTTCGATCATTTGCTTAAAGGTCTTTTCAGGGCCTTCGAGGTGTTTAATTTCTTAGACTGGGCTCTGGGAGCTTTGAGTAAGAGGGTCTCAGATATGAAGGACACGGACACTAGTGGACTGGTTCATTTGATGTCCTGCTTGGACAAAGGTGTGAGGGATGGCTCCAATGAGTTAGCTGCCTTGTTCACGGCTGGAATCCTTAAGAAAAGGGCCACGATGTGCTCTTTTCTCTCTGCAGGAGTGTCTCCCTACCAGAAAACGGCCCTTCTTTTCGCTCCTTTGGCTAATACCTTATTTCCGCAAGAGTTGGTAGGCGAAGTTGCCACTGCTCTCACACAGAAGGCCACGCATGACTTAGTAACCAATACGACAAGAAAAGTTTTGCCTTCGACATTTTCCTCTCGTAAGCCTAAGGAATCCTCTTCTGGTTTTCGACCTTCTCAGTCGTTTCGTGGGAAATCCTCTGGAAGGGGCTCTTTCAAGCTAGGAAGGAAACCTAGAGGCAGAGGAGGCAAGTCTGGCCGAGGTAAAGTCTGACTGCCCTTTCCTTCAGACAGCAGTGGGTGCCAGGTTGATTCACTTCTGGGAGGCTTGGGAGAGGAATGGAGCGGACCCCTGGTCCTTCCAAGTGTTAAAGGAGGGTTACAAGATCCCCTTCCTGGCAAATCCTCCTTTAGTCACAGATCCGGTGGATCTTTCGCCCAAATACAGAGAGGGACCGTAGAAGCAAGCCATGCATCTTCAGATGTCTCTTTTATTAGAGAAGCAAGCAATAGAGGAAGTGCAGGATGTAACTTCTCCGGGGTTTTACAACCACCTTTTCCTAGTACCCAAGAGTTCGGGGGAGTGGAGACCGGTTCTGGACGTAATTGTTCTAAATGGTTACGTCCAAAATTCGACGTTCACTATGGAAACTCAGAAGACAGTTCTGGCGGCTGTGAGGAAAGACGATTGGATGGTCTCTATAGATCTTCAGGACGCCTATTTCCACCTTCCGATTCATCCCAGCTGCAGACGTTATCTGAGGTTCATGGACGGAAACAAGGTCTTCCAATTCAGGGCTCTTTGTTTCGGACTCTGCACGGCTCCTCTGTTGTTTACCAAGATCATGCTGAATGTAGCAAGCATGCTGCATTCGAGGGGAATCAGAGCCTCTGTATCTGGACGATTGGCTGATAAGAGCCTCCTCAGCTGATTGTTGTTTGAAGGACCTAAAAATGACTTTGGATCTAACCAGAGAACTGGGCCTCCTGGTGAGCTCGAAAAAATCGCAACTGACTCCATCCCAGGAGATTCTTTATTTGGGGATGGAGATTCACAGTCTGAGTTTTCGGGCTTTTCCGTCGTCGGTGAGAATTCAGGCAGCCCTCCTAAAAGTCCAAACTTTCCTGAAGAGGGAACTTTACTCCTTAAGAGATTGGATGAGCCTTCTGGGGACACTCTCATCATTAGAGAAGTTCGTAACCCTGGGGAGGTTGCACTTGCGTCCTCTTCAGTTTCATCTCAATCGCCATTGGAAGAAAGGGGACAACCTCGACAGGGATTGCGTTCCCATCTCGATTTCCATCAAGTCTCATCTTCAATGGTGGTACATCGAACCCAGACTGAAAGAAGGCTTATCTTTACCTCAAAAGAGCCCAGACCTCGTGTTGTGTTCCGACGCCTCAAACTCGGGGTGGGGAGCCACTCTAGAGAAGAAGGAGCTTTCGGGGACTTGGACTGTGGAGCAAACATCTCTCCACATCAACCAAAAGGAGCTTTTGGCTATTCATCTGGCTCTCATAGGCTTCGAGAAGCAGATCAGGGGCAAAGTAGTCCAAATCAATGCAGACAGCACGACAGCTCTGGCCTATATTGTGAAACAAGGCGGGACCCACTCTTGGTCTCTGTACGAGATTGCAAGACTTCTTCTCATATGAGCAGAGGTGACTCTTTTGACTCGATTCATCCAGGGGGTCAACAATGTGAGCGCAGACAGACTCAGCAGGGAAGGTCAGGTTCTCTCCACAGAATGGATTTTACACCAGGACGTCTGCAAGAGTCTGTGGCGGTTATGGGGTCGTCCTCTCGTGGATCTCTTTGCCACCGCAAAGACGAAAAGGCTGGAGTGTTACTGCTCTCCGGTTCCGGATCCCGAAGCCTTGCATATAGACGCCTTTCTAATGAGCTGGTCACATATGGAGGTTTATAATTTCCCTCCATTCAAGATTCTATACAAAGTGATTCAGAAGTTCATATCCCACGAAGAGACCAGAATGACACTGATAGCTCCGTTCTGGCCGTCAAGGAGCTGGTTTCCAGAGGTACTGGAATGGATGGTAGATTTCCCGAGAAGCCTTCCCATAAGACCTGATCTTCTCAGACAACCTCACTTGGCCCAAAATCATCAAAACCTCCGAGCTCTACGTCTGACTGCCCTTAGACTATCGAAAAACTCGCTAGAGCTAGAGGATTTTCGAAGAAGGCTGCCAAGGCAATTGCGAGGGCAAGGAGATCTTCAACCATCAAGGTGTATCAGTCCAAGTGGGAGTTATTCAGAGAGTGGTGTAGGACTAACGCGATTTCCTCTTCCAGTACCTCTCTATCCCAGATAGCGGATTTTTTCATAGACCTTAAATTTAAACATAACTTCTCGTCATCTACTATTAAAGGTTACAGGAGTATGTTGGCAACGGTTTTTAGACACAGGAACTTAGACCTTTCTAATAATAAGGATCTACAAGATTTGCTTAGGTCTTTTGATACAACCAAGAAGATTCAAACAGCTCCCCTTGCCTGGAATTTGGATGTTGTCCTTAAATTTCTCATGAGTGACAGATTTGAGCCTTTACACTCTGCTTCATTTAAGGATTTAACCTTGAAAACTCTTTCTGGTTAGCCTTGCCACTGCTAAAAGAGTTAGTGAGGTACTGTACATGCTTTAAGCAGGAACATTGGTTTTCGGAATGGAAAAGCCATTTGTTCTTTGCAACTGGGGTTTCTGGCCAAGAATGAAAAACCTTCTTGGCCATGGCCCAAATCCTTCGAGATTTCTAACCTTTCTGATTTGGCGGGAGATGAATTAGAAAGGGTACTCTGTCCAGTTAGAGCGTTACGACTTTATGTGGACAGGACTAAGAATCTGAGGGGTAACTCAGACGCTCTGTGGTGTGCAGTTCGGAAACCCTTGATGTCCATGTCAAAGAATGCCTTGTCTTTTTTCGTTAGATTGTTAATTCGAGAAGCTCATGCTCAATGTGATGAGACGGATCACAGGCTTCTCAAAGTAAAGACACATGAAATCAGAGCGGTAGCGACTTCAGTGGCCTTTAAACAGAACCGTTCTCTGCAAAGTCTGATGGATACGACCTTTTGGAGAAGTAAGTCTGTTTTTGCATCCCATTATTTGAGAGATGTTCAGACTCGCTATGAGGACTGTTTTACGTTGGGTCCTTTTGTAGCGGCGAATGCGATAGTAGGTGAATGATCTACCACTACATTCCCTTTTTCCTAATACCCCTTTTCTATCTCTTGGAACTCGTTTGTTATGTTTGTTTGTGGAGATTGGTCGTCAGTCTTCCGCAATCTTTGATTTGGTTAGGTGGTCTATTTGTTCCTACAGTGCACCCGGAACAAGGGTATTAGTTGAGGTCCTGTCATGTTATAGGTGATTGTACCGTTTGACATCTCCTAGAGATTTTCAGCCCGAGTGGGTCACTGGATCTCTTAAGGATAGCGGACGAAATGAGGCAGAGTATCATTGCTGTCAGCTTCCTTATCAGGTGAGAACCGCTTAAGTTTGTTGTATGTAACCCTTAAGTGAATTTTTCAATATGTTGCTGTCTCTGACCCGCCACCAATGGGTGTCAATCAGCTCTTTATATAACCAGCGGGTAAGTTTTATATTTAAAAATGATATTTTCATAATAAAATAAATTTTTGAATATACTTACCCGCTGGTTATATAAATTTAACACCCACCCTCCTCCCCTCTAGAGACTACCTGTGGTATTGCTATGAGGCATGGAAGAACTGAAGGTGTGTTGTTATTCCACCTGAACTACCGCTAGGGTGCGGGTATACACCTGCCGTATCTTCGATAGCGCAAGCTTTTGAATTTCTGCCAAGGCGTCAGGAGACTTCAGCTCTTTATATAACCAGCGGGTAAGTATATTCAAAAATTTATTTTATTATGAAAATATCATTTTTAGCAGCAAATTATAGGCCAATTGCATTGACATCTTGTTTGTGCAAAATCATGGAGAAGATGGTCAATGTAAGATTGATGTGGTACCTTGAAAAGAAGGGTATTTTATCACCCATTCAAGGTGGATTCAGAAAAATGCACTCAACGACTGATGTGCAGATACGACTTGAGTCCTCCATTTGTGAAGACTTTGCTTCCAAAATGCACCATGTGACAGTCTTTTTTTTTTTTTTTTTTTTTTTTTTTTTTTTTTATCTTGAAAAGGCATATGATACCACATGGAGATACGGTATACTTAAAAGAATCCATGAGTTTGGATTAAGAGGAAAGCTACCACTATTTATTCAGTCATTTCTTTCACATTGAGTTTTCCCAGTGAGAGGTGGGGAAGCTTTATCAGAGAGTAAATGCCAGGAAGGAGGAGTTCCTCTGGGGAGTGTGCTGAGTGTAACCCTTTTTGCACTAGTAATTAATGGGGTATCCTCAGTCATTCCCGGGATGTTCTCGCAACATTATTTGTGGATGATCTCGCCATATCATTTGCTGGAGCTAGAATGGTAATGGTTGAGAGAAAATTACAACTCTATTGATAAAATTATCCAGTGGGCCAATATGAATGGATTTAAGTTCTTGACAAGTAAAACTACATTTGTCCATTTCTGTCATATCCAGGGAGTACATCCAAACCCGGATATATACATCAAAGGTCAACGGATCCCTTGTGCAAGTGAAGCTAAATTTTTAGGGTTGATATTTGATTGTAGGCTTACATGGGTTTCTCACTTGAAAGCATAAAAAGCTAAATGTCTTGAGGCTCTGAATCTTTTAAAAGTATTGTCCCATACATCATGGGGGCAGACTGCAATACTATTTTAAAATTATACAAGGCCTTGATTTTTTTCCAAAATTAGTTATGGATGCAAAATTTACTCCTCAGCCACCACAAGCCGGTTAAAAATATTAGATTCTATACATCATGCTGGTATTAGATTGTCCACAGGAGTGTTTAGAACATCACCTATCACAAGTCTCCTTGTTGATGCTGGGGAGTTGCCTCTAGACCTTTACCGAATGTCCTCTATTATTCGGTATTGGTTTAGATTGCAAAGACTCAACAATTCTTCAGCCTTTCAGACTGCAAGCCTTGTAAGGCACTCAACATACTTTGAGTTGCACCCAAAATCTCCTCAATCTTTTGGGTTTCGGGTGAAACAATTATTAAACAATCTGGATATAATTAGAATTAAGGTGCTTCCATTCAAGGTATCATCAACGCCTCCATGGAAATTACCTGACGTATCTTTTTGTGAATACTTTATTGGAGTTAAGAAGAATATGTCTGACTTAGAATCCAGGTCTCTTTTTATGGAACATGTTGCAGAACATAGGGGATCGACTTTTATATATACTGATGGCTCCAAATCTGATGCTGGTGTTAGATTTGGAGTACATAGTAATGATTTTAATTGTAGAGGTGCACTTCCTCTAACAGCTTCCATATTTACAGCCGAACTGTATGGCATAATAACCACGATTGAGGAAATAGCTTTATAAAAGGAGGGTAATTTTACAATTTTTAGTTATGCAATGAGTGTTCTTCAAGCTTTAGAAGTTTTTAATTCTAGTAACCCTCTAGTTTTAAAGATTTTAGAATGGCTTATTATTATTGGACGGAGAGGTATAACAGTTCGATTTTGTTGGGTTCCAGCACATGTAGGTGTGTGTGGGAATGAGAAGGCAGAATTACTAGCCAAGAATACGGCATCCGAGTTGCTACCAAGGAGGTATCCCATTCCCTGTAATGATTTCCTACCTTACATCAAGAAATTGGTTTGTAATACAGTAAATGACAACAGCACTGGGATGGTCTCTAGATGGCAATAAAATGAGGGAAGTAACAAATATCATATCACCTTGTAGGTATAACATCATACCCCGAAAATGGGAGATGTCTCTTTGTCGTCTCTGTATTGGTCACACACGGTTGACACACGAGTTTTTGCTGAAGGGCCAACACCAACCGTAATGCGAGGACTGTTTAGTATCTTTAACAGTAAGGCATTTGTTGACCGAATGCCCTAATTATAATAACTTAAGAAATAGATATCCGTTTGAGGCTCGAGGTGAGGATGGCAGGTTCATCCTTGCCAAGATTCTTAGACATGATGTGTCTTACTATGCGAGCGGCATTATTAGATTTATTTCAGAAGCAGGTCTTCTGAAAAGTATTTAACTATTATAATGACTTCTTAACTTTTATGGTTTTAATTGAATTCTTTTATTTTTCATACGAAATGCTATCGACGTCAATGACCTTTAGGTGTCAGGATGCCAGAAAACTTTCAATCAATCAATCTCCAAGGGATGGGTTGACTTGCACCTGTCAAGCATACTGATCATAAAAAGTACCTTAATTTTTAAAAGAATGTCGCATGCATTGACGGGAACTAAGAGGATCCTTCCTTTTTGTCGAAAGTTGATTCCTCAGTCCTAAGTCCAATCGGTTCCTCCCCAGACTTGATGTTATTCATGGATGCATCAAAAGAAAGGCTTCCGGGCTGTAATCTGATTCTAGTCTGCAATACCACAATTCCTAGCCCCTTAAATGGGTTTCAGGCCACTCTGTAGTGTTGGTGAGTGACAACCCAACAGTGGTGGCATATCTAAGCAAACAAGGAGGTACTTTTTCACGGCAGCTATGAATCTTCTGCTCTTCACAAATACATCAAAAGAATGGCCACGGGGCTATGGTCCGATTGTGATTGGCAATGTCACATAAACCTATGGGAATTGAGGACAGCCTTCCTAGTTCTTTATCACTTCCAACAGGCCACTCTGTAGTGTTGATGAGCAATTACACGACAGTGGTTACATATTTAAAAATAGGAGGTACATTTTCATTGCAGTTATGCCATCTAGCAGTCTAGATTCTGCGATGGAAAGAAGACAATGCGGTTTCCCCGTCAGCTTGATTCATTCCAGACAAGAAGAATATTCTGGCAGACAATCTGAGCAGGAAGACTCGGAAAGTTGATTCCAGATGGTCTTAACATTCCCGGATAGCCAATAAAATCCTGACTTTGTGGTGTTCGCGCTAATAGACCTGTTAACGATGTCTCGCAACCAGAAGCTTCCAGGGTACTACTATCAAGTAGAAGACACAGACAGCTATCTAAGATGCCTTTCAACAGCCAAGTAACAGTCTAGGTTTGTATGCGTTCCCCAGTTCCGCCTGCTGAGGATACTCCTCAACAAAGTTAGATTGTTTCTATGACTGTAGCTCCACTGTGGCTCAAGCAAAATGGTACCCAGATCTAATACTTCTGCTAACAGAGGTTCTGATGGTGCTTCCTCCGTTATATGACTTTCTTCGTCGACCACATGCAAAGATATTCCACAAGATAGTTGCAACCCTATGACTTTACTCCTGGAGGTTATCCAGCATCTCCTCTCTGAGAGGATTTACACATCCAGTGGCGAAACATATACTTCAGGTAGTCTTCCATCTCCATCTATCAGATTAAGTGGGAAATCCTTTGTGGTTGGTTTTGTAGAACGGGTCTCTCTCCATTCAGAGCTACTGTACTCCTGATTGCCGATCTTTTGTTATACCTTTAGGGAGGAAGAACTCTGCTCTGTCGGCAGTGAAAGGCTATTTCTCAGCTTTAAGCCAAATCTTTAGACTGAAAGGGGTATATATTTCCTCATCAATGGATTTGTCCATGCTCATAAGGAGATTTGAGCTAACTTTCCCTCAGTCAGAAGTGAGACCACCCCCTACAAGCCATTAAGGACTTAACTCCTAAAATAGTTTTCCATCTCACCCTGGCTTCTGCAAAGATGGTCAGTGAGTTTTATGGCCTTTATGACATTGCCCATTCAAGGGAATGGGGACTGGTTACACTCAGCTTCATCCCTGAATTTTATTACTAAGACTCAGAATCCAGCTGTAGAAGACCTTAGGTTCAGGCCCTTCCAGATTTGAGTCTTTGGGAAGTAACTGGTGACCCTGATCAGTTGTTACTAGTCCTGTGATAGCTTTGAGGCAATATCTCAAGTGCACGAGAGGAACTTCCCCTCACATTAAGCATCTACTTATCCATACAGACAGGGTTTGGAGAGTTATGAAAAATGCCGTCTCTTCTTGGATTAGGCAGGTCATCGATCATGCACTCAATCCTCCTCCTGCCAAGAAGGGCAGAAGTCAGGGACATAGGTTCGTCACTTGTGTTGAAAAGAAATATCTCTGATGTGCAGGTGCTCCAATTAAGAGTGCGGAAAAGCAAACCCACCTCCACCTCTTTCAACCCACAGGATTCTAGATAAGTTTATTTTAGGTCTTGTGATGGCTTCTCAACAAGTAGTATAGCTACCTAAGCTCCCTTGCAGGACTGTTTTAAGCGTTAATTTTCTTCCTAAAGCACATCATACAATCTAGTTTAGATAGGGCAAAAATTTTATGAACTGACCGTTTTCCCTATGTAAGGAAATTACCGCAGATTACCCTTTTTTCTTATATTAATTTTCCATTGGAAAAAAAAAATCGAAACGGAAAGTGTTTCCTGAGTTTCATAGCATATAATTTAGCTACAGACTACGGCTCTACAACCTTTTATTAAAACAATGTTACCTACAGTAAAGAAAGAGAATTGCAAGCTGCTAAAAGTAAATAAAGTTGGTTTTACCCCCACAAAGACAGTTGCT
>NC_090739.1:102206303-102226303 GCF_036898095.1 Palaemon carinicauda | reverse complement strand
TGTTTAAATCACTAAGCTTTGCTCTTTCATTTTATTTGCTTAAAAGTTTTAACCACACGACTTCGTGTTCCAGCCTGTAGAAGTAAGTGTTCTGTTAATAATTTAATTTATTTTCCTTTCCAGGGAATGTGATTGCTGTGCTGAATTTTCATCCACGGTCCATCAAACTCCGCACGTAGCTCCTCGTGGATTAAATTAAAACATAGTTAGCTGTTGTGCTCCCCTTTTATTAATTTTCATTTTAATATTATTGTAAATATATCTATTTTGTCGGTATTCCTTGTCTTATTGCCGACTGGCGACCTTTCTATTGTTCTTTTTCTTTGTTAACGCCCAGAGTTCCTTAAGCAAGGCCGGACTCACAGCACAGGTGTGTAACTATATATATATATATATATATATATATATATATATATATATATATATATATATATATATATATATATATATATATATATATATATATATATATATATATATATATATATATATATATATATATATATATATATATATATATATATATATATATATATATATATATATATATATATATATATATATATATATATATATATATATATATATATATATATATATATATATATATATATATATATATATATATATATATATATATATATATATATATATATATATATATATATATATATATATATATATATATATATATATATATATATATATATATATTTCTTTTTGGTCATACTGAGTGGCATTGCCAGTTGTATAACTACTCAGTTTCTCCTAGTCCAACTGGTAGTGAGAATAGGGAGTAGTCATACCCTTGTGAGACGGGGTTGGAAGGGTTGAATCTGTGTATGTGCGTATGCATGTGTGTACATATCTATCTGCCTATATTTAGCCATCATTTTTTAGGGATCGCGTTCACATGAGAAACTGGATCTTCCTCATTCTTGTTTTCCGGAGGCTAAACTAACTAGTTTAGCTTTTCGATCTCGCGAAATTAAATCTCTCTTAATAGACTTTGATACTTATGGAGGTGTAGACCCAAATGGTATTTTTTCTTTGTTTTTTATAAAGACTGCAGATTTCGTACCTTCAAAATTATATGTTATTTTGCGAAGTTAGCAAGAAGAGGAGCGTTTAGCACTTGTTGGAGAATTGGTAATGTTACTTCACTATGTAAACGTGTTTGTGGTAGCTCAAGTCCAACTGATTACCGCCAAATTTCCATAACTCCTATATTATCTAAACGTTTAAATTGGTTTGCTGATGATAATCATCTGTTCCTTAACTTGCAAATTGGCTTTAGTAAAGGCCTTGGAGCATGTGATACCCTTCTTACAATCTCCAATGCTGTACAGATATCCCTTGATTGTGGTCAAGAAGTTCGTATGATTGGCCTTGATTTTAGTGCTGCCTTTGACCATATAATTATTATGATAACCTTGTTTTCAAACTCAAACAGTTGGGAGTGGGTGGGTCTTTTCTCAGAATCATTATTGAACCTTTAAGTAATAGATTGCAAAGAGTTGTTGATGGGCACCAAATTGAGTTTAGGAATTTGATATATGGTGTTCTTCAGGGTAGTGTTTTTGGTCCATTACTTTTCATACTATATACACGTGACATGTGGTTTGGCCTAGAAAACAAGCATGTTGCATCAACTCCATCCCCAGAATGTGTATCTGGGGTTGCTGAATCCCTTACTATGGATCTAGCTAAAATTAGGGCATGGTGCAAATTATAGGGTATGAAGTTGAATTCTAAAATAAATCAAAGTATGATTGTAAGTAGATCAAGGACTGTGGCTCCTCAACATCCGGATCTCAGCAATGATAATGTTTCCTTAACTCTTTATGACCTAAGATTTTAGGTGTGATTCTCGACAGAAAACTTACTTTTGAGAAACACATTAGGTCTGTGTCTTAATCAATTGCGCAAAAAAATTGGCTTATTGAGAAAGTCTTGTAAGATTTCCGCTGATCAATCTATTCTGATGAAGTGTTTTATTTCTTTCATTCTACCTTGTTTCGAGTAATGTTCTTCTGTCTGGTTGTCAGCTGCTGATTCTCATCTTGATTTGTTGAACAGGAACTTACGGTCCATTAAATTTCTTACTCCTGATCTAGATATTAATTTTTGGTACTGTCGTTCAATTAGTTTGTTATGCATGTTGCATAAGATATTTCATGCTTCTGACCATCCTTTACACTTAGATCTTCCCGTACAGTACCATCCTGTTCGTGATACTCAGCATACAGTTAATTTTAATAGCCATGCCTCCTCCATCATGAGGCTCAATACTACACAGTATTCTAAAAGTTTTATTCCAGCTGTCACCAAGTTACGGAATGATTTTCCTTATCAGATATTTGAATCGGTAGAACTTCAAAAGTTCAAGCTTGCAACAAATGTTTTATGTTAAACAGGATAACATAAGTCTGCTTATAGTTTATATATGAAATATCTGTTTTAATGTTGTTACTATTCTTAAAATATTTTATTTTAATAGTTCATTACTTTATTTTAATTTTATTTTATTTATTTCCTTATTTCCTTTCCCTACTCGGCTAGTTTTCCCTTTTCTTAAAAGATTTTATTTTAATTGTTCATTGCTTCTCATATAGTTTATTAATTTCCTTATTTCCTTTCCTTACTCGGCTAGTTTTCCCTGTTCTTAAAATATTTTACTTTAATTGTTCATTACTTCTCATATGGTTTATTCATTTCCTTATTTCCTTTCTTTACTCGGCTAGTTTTCCCTGTTCTTAAAATATTTTATTTTAATTGTTTATTACTTCTCATATAGCTTAATTATTTCCTTATTTCCTTTCCTTACTTGGCTAGTTTTCCCTGTTGGAGCCCTTAACTAGTTATAATAATGATGATGATAATGATGTTGAAAAAAAACAAATAACTAATACATGATAAATGATAAATGATAATTGATAAATGATAAATGATAAATAGTAAGTACTAAATAATAATAATAATAATAATAATAATATAGTATAATATAGTAGAATAGGGGAAGCTATCCGGACAAACCCTTAGCTTAGAGCCAGCGATTATTTATTTTGTAACAGCTGGTCAATTTGCATTTTTATAGCCAAGTAAGGTCATATGGAATTCTTGAACGCATGTAAAGAACACATTTACTTCATAGTTTAGAAAGTATGCTCATAAAAAAGGTATATAAATATCGTGAATATATAGTTTTTGTAATTGATAATCGACTTGTATGAGATGACTAGCAGATGTCACCACCAACATATATGTGACATACGTCAAGTCACCAATTCTACGAAAAGTCCCTCTGCAAATGCTGGAGTGATCATCATGATTTGAAATGGCTCTAGATTATAGAGAAGACTCCCAGAAGTGCCTAAATTGCTCATTGAAATGAGCTATACATCTTGAGATTTAGTAGAAATCAATTGCAAGGATCGACGGTACCCTATACCGTCAAAAGGCATCCCTGAATTACCGAACTTTATACGCTATCGCATAAATTAACATTATGATAATTAAAATACCGAAATACCGACCTTTCCGGTTAGTTGACTCTATAGGTTGTCAAAGTCCCGAAGTTTCCGAAACTGTCCCAGACATATGCCAAAAGGACGCTCAATCATTTGGATTAACCACGAGAAAATTGTAATAGGGCATTTCAGAACATTTTCTTCCTATACAGTACATATTCCATAAATAACCTGAATAACTACTAAAGCACATTATCACCGTCTTGCTGCAGTACCTTACTGGGTATATATATATATATATATATATATATATATATATATATATATATATATATATATATATATATATATATATATATATATATATATATATATATAAATTTTTGGGCTCAAGCCATGTCGTCCTGATGGAAGTTCCTATAGGGTAGCTTCCTAGGGTATATTACAAATACGGCGATATTCCCAGAGAATTTACCTTAAGGTACCCAGAATTCTAACTCCTGGAGCGAATATCCCTAATTAAAGGGATATCGCGACAAATCAGAGGACGTATTCTTGACACGCTACATGGCAATCTGCACCCCAAACAGAGATAACACATCGAAGGGGTCAATTGGCAAGAAAACGAAAACGAGAAAGAAAAAGGGGGAGCCGCTCCTAAGGCTCCCTCTTCTCCCGTTTCGTAAGCGTGCCTGGCGCCAATCCTGGCGCCATCTGTATTCCTTTGTGCGTAGCTTAACAACTCGGTGTTTTTTCCTGTGTTTCTCGCAAATCTTGGATTTATTCATCTTTTCATGGCTTCTCCAACTTCGTCGGCCTCTGATAAGTTGAGTACCATTTCTTTTATGTATAAATGTAGGCTCTTGGTAAATTTTAAAGTGATTAATAGGATTAATCTTTGTTACAAGAGCCGTTGCCTACCGGAGGCGTCATGGACGCTGTCGCTCGCTAGGTATGAGTTTTAGTTAGCCAGAGCGACATTCCCGGTTGTTTTGCTTTAATAAATTTTAGCTATTTAGCGTTACATAGGATTTCCTTTCTCGTGCTTTTAGTATTATTTTGGCGAAATATTCGCCAACTCTGGCCTACGCTAGGCCATGTAGCCTAGTCGTTTGGTCCTAGTACTTTCCTGCATGATTTTGGATTTCCGAGTGTTTTAAAATTTTATTGAAGCTTTAGGCTGTTTTTTATACATTTAAGATTATGTTGAATATTTCCAAGATAGTATACGAGTGAGTTTCGGTGATTTAGGTAATCGATTCTTTTGGTGCCTAGGCTAAGTTGCTTAAGGTGCCTTAGTATACTTTCTCATACTCCCCGGTTGCTTTCTTTTCTTCGGAGAAGGTATGCAATCCATTTCCCTCTGTTTAAGCCTTGGGCTTAACCCTAGTGGTTTATCTGAATTAACTTTCGATACAACTATACTGGGGTGTTACTGTACCTCCCTGTTCCAGCAAGTCTGGCTTCAGAGAGGGACAGAACATCAGAGTTTTTTAGTCTGAGTCTGTGTTTGTCTGGCTTGGGGTAGAGTCTCCCTCGCTGGCCTGACACAGACATATGAGGCCGGCAGCCGGGCAGTCGTAGTCCTCTGGTTCTTTTGCTGCTGGCCGGCATCGGTTGTTTACCTTTGCCGGCCGGCTATTGTCAAGCCCTTGTCTGCCGGTCGCTATGAGCAGTGGCCGGCAGCCGGGTACTACCTTGTGTAGTTGCCGGCCGGCAGTCATTGCCGACCGACATTGGCTGTTGCCGGCCGGCACATGCATTTGAACCAGCGTTCTGCCGCCTTATAGCTGTTAAGTAGTATACTTTAAAGCTAGTTATGGTGTGTGCCGGCCGGCACATTACCTTCTATACTGTACCAGTATTCTTCAGTATAACATATACTGTAGGAAGAAAACTATAGTATAAGTTTTGGTACAGCACTGTGTGTTCTAACACTTTTGTGTTGTCTTACACAGCCCTTTGGTGTTGCCTTACAGATAAGAAAGTGAGTTCTTTCTTGTCTATTATCCGGTATTTTAAAATCATACCTGAGGTGTGAGCTACACCTGTTTCCTCTGGAAACTTTTCATTGGTTACTCTAGGAGAGATTAACCATACGATTTTATTATCTGGAAGGCTGCAACAATTGGTTGTGAAGGAAACACAAGTGTGTGTCTTTCCTTTCTGATTTGTTATGCTAAACTGTGCATATCCAGTGATACGTAGTTCACTTGATACTCATAGAAATTTCTTCTCTTTAGAGGAGGACCATCCGAAGTGCGGAAGTGTTTTCTGCAACGTCCGCAGTAAGAACCTCTGCGGACATGAGTTTTGTAGGAGGCACGCAGCATGCGCTGTCTCCAAGGGTGATCTCCAGTATTGGGACCCTCAGGTATGTACCGTGTGCACTAACCTGATTACTGAGGCGTTTGATTCCCCTAGGACGGCGGAATAAAGGGATATAGCAAGGGGAAAGCTTCTTACCTGGGTAAGGGGCTTCCAGAAAAACACCTCTGGACCTTATCTTCCAAGTGAGAAGATGAGGGCTTACCTTTTCCTTAGGGCATCAGCTGATGCAGTGATTCCCCAGCCTCAAGAGGAGATCCCCAAAGTTCAGATCCAGGTGGATGCTGAAGTCGCGGTCGCTTTGCAAGACATCCAGTTGGACGACAAGATGTCTGATGTGTCTGAGCGTCTGGAGGAAGACCTCCTGGCAGGAGCCCAGGATGAAGTTCAAGCCCCAGACATTGTAGAGGAAGAGGTCGACGAGGTGTCGGCTACTCCGGTTCAGATCCTTGAGCCTATTCCCTCAACATCGTCCGCTCTCCCAGTAGAGCTGGGACAGGCCCTCTCCTCCATTGTTGGAATGATCCAACAAATGCAGAAGGAGAATCAGGAGAAGGCGGCTGCAATGGAACTGCAGATGCAGAGGCTTCCAGCATCACATGGGCCCCAGAAAAGGCTCAATGTGAAAGACCTTCCCTTGTGCTCAGATGCTAACCCGTGGAGGTATGCTGAGCACATGCCAATGACGACTGGAAAGATCGTCATCTCGGATAAGTTGTGTTCAGTTCCCCTAGAGGAGGTGGAATTCTGGCCCAGCAAAGGGTCATATCCGGACTGTTATGTCCGGTTGAGGAAGGAACCAGCTTCAAAGGAGGAGACAGAGCCGAAGGAGGTCATAGTGATGGACCATGCTAAGGCTCAAGCTTTGCTTTCATCCTCGATGAAAGAGAGGGGCTTCACGAACTCAAAGGTAGCTGCATTGAGTAAGAAGCTCCCTTCCTTTGTGTCCTCTCCTGCTAGAGCCTTCCCCTTTTTACAGAAAGGGTTTGCGGCTGTACTAAAAGCAGTCGAGGCCGGCAAGCCTTGCCCCTCCCTGGAGGAGTGTAAACCCTTATCGCTGGCCCTGCCTATGGACCACAAAGACTGGAAGAACGTCCATCTTACCTTCTCAGATGGGAAGTTGGAGGCTGATATTGCTGGACGTCAGTTCGGCGAGGACCTCCCTAAGCTGTCTGACTTTCTTTTGAGGAGGGAGCTCGAGACAAAAGAAAGACTGGCTGCCTCAATGTCTCTTCAGACTACTCTTGAGACGATGGCAAGTGACCCCAAGGTCCATGAAATGTTCATGGTAGTGGCCAAGACTCCTCTGGCCACAGTGACGAAGGATCTTTATAGCTTCGTCAGGGCGAGAAGAGCTTGTAGGGAGTTCGTGTTCACCTCGGCTACGGTGAGGCACGAGCCAAGGAAACTAATCTCCTCCAACATTTGGGGCAAAGACCTTTTCCCTAGCGAATTGGTCAAAGAAGTTGTCGATAAGGCCGCCACGGAGAATAGAAACCTTCTCCAGAAGTGGGGCCTGGCTATCAAAAGAAAGTCTTCCCCGGATGAGGGTTCTCAACCAAAGAGGAAGACTATGAGGACTAGGCTACCGTCTCGGCCAGCCAAGCCACTTAGACAGCAACAGCAACTGCAATTGCCATTGCCTTCAGTGCCCCAGATGGTGGCACAAACCCCGACCACATTCCAGTGGGTACCCCAGGCCGTGTCGACACAGTCCACGGCATTCACCCCAACGTTCGAAGGGCAGTCAACTTCCTTTTGAGCAAAGCCTAGAGGAGCAGACAGAGGCTTGTCTAGGCGCCCCTCAAGGGGAAGGGGATTCAGGGGTGGTCGCGGTCAGGGAGGCAAGACCTCAGGACAGCAGTCCAAGTGAGATGATGCCGGTAGGAGGGAGACTTCAGAATTTTCGGGATCGGTGGACCTTTGATCCCTGGGCCCACAGCCTACTCAAGAACGGACTGGGCTGGAGCTGGTACAGCACTCCACCCCCGTGCCCTCGGTTTTTCCAACACTCCACCCCCGTTCTGGAGGAGTACATCCAAGAACTGTTGGAGAAAAAAGTGATCCGAAGGGTGAAGTCCACCAAATTCCAAGGGAGGCTGTTTTGTGTTCCCAAGAAAGACTCGGAAAAACTCAGAGTCATTCCGGACTTGTCGCCACTCAACAAGTTCATAGTGAATTGCAAGTTCAAGATGCTAACACTGCAACACATAAGGACCTTACTGCCCAAGAGGGCATATTCCGTCTCCATAGACTTGTCAGACGCCTATTGGCACCTCCCAATCAACCGTCGACTCTCCCCCTACCTAGGGTTCAAGCTACAACGAAGACTATACGCCTTCAGAGCCATGCCATTCGGGCTAAATATAGCCCCAAGGATCTTCACGAAGCTTGCGAGCGTAGCTCTCAAACAATTATGCCTAAGGGGAATTCAGGTAGTAGCTTACCTGGACGACTGGCTGGTGTGGGCAGCATCCGAGACAGAATGCTTGCAAGCTTCCAGTCAAGTGATCCAGTTCCTAGAGTATCTAGGCTTCAAGATCAACAGAAAAAAGTCTCGAATTTCTTCATCTCAAAAGTTCCAGTGGCTGGGAATCCACTGGGACCTAATGTCACACCGTTTCTCCATCCCGGCGAAGAAAAGGAAGGAGATAGCGGGTTCTGTCAAGAGACTTCTAGATTCCGAAAGGATATCAAGACGCGAAAAGGAGAGGGTACTGGGTTCTCTCCTGTTTGCTTCGGTGACAGACCCGTTGCTAAGAGCACAGCTAAAGGATGCAACCGGAGTTTGGAGAAGTTATGCATCAAACGCGCGAAGAGATCTGAGAAGACCAGTTCCGCTTCGGCTACGTACTCTTCTCAGGCCTTGGTCCCAAGCCAGACATCTAAAGAAGTCGGTTCTTCTTCAGCCACCTCCCCCGTCGTTGACGATTCACTCAGACGCCTCGAAGGAGGGATGGGGAGGTCACTCTCATCGGAAAAAAGTCCAGGGGACTTGGTCCAAGCTATTAAAGACCTTTCACATAAACTTTCTAGAAGCTATGGCAGTGCTCCTTACCTTAAAGAAAGTCTCCCCGCATCACTTGATCCACATAAGGTTGGTGATGGACAGCGAGGTAGTTGTGAGATGCTTGAATCGACAAGGATCGAGGTCACCACCTCTCAACCAGGTGATGTAGGCCATCTTCCGATTGGCGGAAAAGAAGAAGTGGTACCTGTCGGCAGTTCACCTTCAAGGAGTCTGCAATGTGACAGCGGATGCTCTATCCAGGTTCACACCGATAGAGTCGGAATGGTCCTTAGACGCAGGATCATTCTCCTTCATTCTGAATCAAGTCCCAGAACTGCAGATAGACCTCTTTGCGACGAAAGACAACAAGAAGTTGCCCCTGTACGTGTCCCCATACGAGGACCCCTTAGCGGTAGCAGTGGACGCGATGTCCCTCGACTGGAACAGATGGTCCAGGATTTATCTGTTCCCTCCTCACAACCTTCTGTTGAGGGTCCTCAACAAACTGAGATCTTTCAAGGGAGTAGCGGCAATAGTGGCCCACAAGTGGCCGAACAGCGTGTGGTTCCCCCTGGCATTGGAACTACGGTTGAAGTTTCTACCGCTACCAGATCCAGTTCTGACCCAGCGAGTCCAGAAGTCGACTGTCTGCGCTTCATTACAGAAAACCCGGACCCTGCAGCTCATGATGTTCTCTCCCTAGCGGTGAGAAAGCGTTTCGGGATTTCGAAAGCCAGCATAGACTTCCTAGAGGAATATAAGTGCAAATCTACTAGAAGGCAATATGAGTCATCTTGGAGAAAATGGGTGGCCTTCGTTAAGGCCAAAGAATCCGCAGGAGATCTCGACAGACTTCTGCTTATCTTTCTTCATCCACCTCCATGGTCAAGGGTTGGCAGCTAACACGATTTCGGCGTGTAAGTCTGCTTTGACAAGACCCATTCTATATGACTTCCAGGTCGACCTCGCTAACGAGATCTTTAATAAAGTTCCGAAAGCCTGCGCTAGGCTCAGACCTTCAGCACCTCCAAAGCCCATTTCATGGTCTTTAGACAAAGTTCTTCATTTCGCTTCTCTGTTGAGCAATGAGGAGTGTGCGTTAAAGGATTTGACCCAAAAAGTTATTTTACTATTTGCACTCGCGTCCAGGGCCAGGGTTAGTGAGATTGTAGCCCTCTCGAGAGAGGGAGGTCGTGTTCAGTTCCTGGATGGGGGAGAACTGAACCTGTTTCCGGATCCTACGTTTCTCGCCAAGAATGAGTTACCCACCAACAGGTGGGGTCCCTGGAGAATCTGCCCTCTGAAAGAAGATGCATCTCTATGTCCAGTAGAATGCCTAAAGGTCTGTCTTCGTAGAACTTCAGACTTCAAGGGTGGTCAACTATTCAGGGGAGAGACATCAGGCTCAAATTAATCTCTGAATCAACTCAGAGCGAAAATCACATATTTTATTCGCAGAGCGGATCCTGACAGTACACCCGCAGGTCACGATCCGAGGAAAGTTGCCTCATCCTTAAATTTCTTTAATTGTATGGATTTTGAACATCTCCGTTCATACACTGGCTGGAAGTCTTCCAGAGTGTTCTTTCGCCACTATGCAAAGCAAGTAGAGGAACTAAAGAGATCTGTTTAACTCTGCGAGGAACAGTGGTTTTAATTGGGACGATTAATTCCAGGGTGAGTGTGTAGTTACATACTGTACTACAAACTAAGTGAGGGCACTCAGTTGCCCACGTAGACTGTTCCATTTCCAAAGGTGAACCTAACATAAGTGCAGACATGTGTGCCGAGCGTTTCTAACTCTAACGTGATTGATTTGTAATACAGACTTTTATGACTTTGATACCTCGGTATCTTAAAAGTGGCAATAATGTTTTTTCTTTCAGATAAACAAGTTCTGTTTACTATCATACTTATGCTTAAAGTTTTGGGTTATCCTCTTCATATATATATATATATATATATATATATATATATATATATATATATATATATATATATATATATATATATATATATATATATATATATATATATATATATATATATATATATATATATATATATATATATATATATATATATATATAAAATTGTTGTTAACCTGTCTATTTATTGTCTGTCAATAAACTTGTTCTTGAGAACCTTGCGTCTCCTTCACCTGTGTCAATTTATTGGTATAATTGAGCATTCATTCTATGTACGTTATCTGGGATAATTCTAATAGATTGTTCCTTTATGCAAGTTATATTGCATTGGTTTATGCTTTCCCTTAACGGGAGGACTCCATCCCATAGGGGACGGTGATGGATTTACAAGTTTCCTCCTATGCGGATATAAACCTTTGTCCAATACAAGTATTGTGCGGAGAACTGGTCGATATTTCATATTGACGCAGTGGTTCTTTACAAACTATGCTTTACTTAATATAGGGTGAGACCACTATATTGGCTTGCCTGGTATTCATACATAGGTATATGTACTCTTCGAGACTTTTCCAGAGTCTAGTAGGACTTTTCCCTGTAGGGGGCAGGAAGCTCTAACATGGTTTATGGTTAGTTGAAAAGATGTATAACGGTAACATCTTAGGTCTCTAGGTCTAGTCGACCGGGAAAAATTACCTCCGGGGAGTACGGCACGTTCTGAGAATCCACAGATATAGTAATGCTCTGGTATACTTCCATCAGGACGACATGGCTTGAGCCCAAAAAACGGATTTTGAGCGAAGCGAAAAATCTATTTTTGGGTGAGATGGCCATGTCGTCCTGATGGACCCGCCCTTCCCTTTCTATGAAAGGGCTGTAGGACCCCTCCCAACATACAGCATCTGTAGCACCTCGTGTATCGCTACAAGGAATACAGATGGCGCCAGGATTGGCGCCAGGCACGCTTACGAAACGGGAGAAGAGGGAGCCTTGGGAGCGGCTCCCCCTTTTTCTTTCTCATTTTCGTTTTCTTGCCAATTGACCCCTTCGATGTGTTATCTCTGTTTGGGGTGTAGATTGCCATGTGGCGTGTCAAGAATACGTCCTCTGATTTGTCGCTATATCCCTTTCATTAGGGATATTCGCTCCAGGAGTTAGAATTCTGAGTACCTTAAGGTAAATTCTCTGGGAATATCGCCGTAGTTGTAATATACCCTAGGAAGCTACCCTGTAGGAACTTCCATCAGGACGACATGGCCATCTCACCCAAATATAGACTTTTCGCTTCGCTCAAAATCCGTTTTATATACAGTCTATATGTATATGTATATATATATATATATATATATATATATATATATATATATATATATATATATATATATATATATATATATATATATATATATATATATATATATATATATATATATATATATATATATATATATATATATATATCTTGCGTTGGCAGCCGTAAGCAAATGTAATTGTATTTTACTTTAATTTACTTTGAAAGAAGGAAAATTTCTGTCAGTACCTACAGAGAACAATCTATTACCATAATTTACTTTATACATTACTTAAATATATTTATTATCATATCAGGATTTATTATAATAAAAACTACGGACTTAAGAAAACATGAAAATGTAAAATATTTTATCCAAATAGTAAGTATATATTTCTCCCTTATTTGTGGAGACCTGAAACCTAAAAATTGGAATACAGAATATCAAAACCACCATCCGTATTTCCGCCCTAATTGATGGGAATGCAATTAAACACTGCGATAGACAACCTTCATTTCTCACCGTCGGGCCTTTCAAATACATCAGCATATATTTCTATTTAACTTTTCAATTTCTATGTAAATGGTTTCAGTCAGCATTGCTATTACACCTAATTGGAAGGCCATGGTGAATCAAACTTTTTATTTACATGATGATGATGATGATGATGATGATGATGATGATGATTATTATTATTATTATTATTATTATCATTATTATTATTATTATTATTACTTGCAGGATGATATAAGCCCAAGAACCCCAAGAAGAAAAATAGCCTAGTGAGGATAGGAAATAAGGAAATAAACAAACTACAAGAGAAGTAATGACAAATATATAACATGTTTTAAGAACAGCATTAGCACTAAAATAGATCTTCCATATAGAAACTATAAAAACTTAAAATAACAAGAGGAAGAGAAATAATTCATGAAATTTATGTAATTCATGAAAGGATTTCAGATAAAACTACATTTGAAGGAACTCGGTTTTGTAATATTTGTGTGGTTATGCATTTTTCCAAATTCATATATAAATGTTGAAATTATAAAAATGAACAAATCTCTCTCTCTCTCTCTCTCTCTCTCTCTCTCTCTCTCTCTCTCTCTCTCTCTCTCTTAAAAACTTATTAAAATGAAGAAAGCGCAATGAGTGTAGATTCATAAAGATAACTTTTTCTTTCATTATTCTGTTCTAGAGAAAAATAGATTTATCACTGAATAAAAATTTGGGAAAAGTAAGTGACTCGTAATTCAGTACTCCCTTTAGATTCAGATAAATATGGTCATGCAGAATACTAATAATAATAACAACAATAATAATAATAATAATAATAATAATAATAATAATAATAATAATAGAAATAAAAATAATCATAATCATAAGCATAATAATAATAAAAGTAATCATAAATTTAATAATAATAATAATAATAATAATAATAATAATAAAAGTGTGTTCAAATTTCTATACTTTTTACAGGAGTATTTTTTCTTAATTGAGGGTTTTTCCAGAAAAAAAGAACGCTCTGGTCACGGTTACCTATTGTATATTCTCTAACTGAATAATCATAGATAAGCTTCAAGTACCTAAAAATTTTCCGAATATCAGCAGTCTACATCTATCTCCCTTAGCTGAGCGGCTAAGGGCCACTTTTCACCAGAATCGTTCAGTTTGTGAAGAAAGCATGGAACTTGATATGTGAACTCTATGGGACCTATGGTTCATAAAAAAAAAATAGACCCTAGAAAATAGTGTCCCTGGTGGCCGCCATATTGAATTCCAATATGGCCGCCAAAATCTCCTATTTTTCTGAAACTTGTGTGTGATATCGGGTAATAGACCATAAAATCACTGTCTATCTTCATGTTTTCAATTTCAGAGGATCAGTCGATGTTACTAACTTTAAAAGTGACCTAATAGCGGCCATTTTGGATTTCAAGATGGCCGTCATATTATTTTTTTTACTTTTAGATTTTATTTCATAGTGTTTGTATGCTTATTTTTAGGTTTGATGCGACAAGACAACAATGTCAAAACAATTCCAATTTGTTAAGCCGGGTGAAACCAACGTGACAAGACCCTTGATCGACTGGAATTTATGTGTACTGTGCCAGCAGAATACGACGTCACAGGCCCTTGAATAACCATGGCGAGGGAGAGGGCGAGGGGTTGCCAAAGCGATAGGGCAAAGCTATCAGTCATTTGAAAAGAACTTAATGAAATTCCATGAACTTGGAAAAGTTCCGTTAAGTGTATGTCCGCAGCAGTTAAACAACGGCTCAGGCATAGCTGCAACCTTGCAGAAAAACAGAGGACAATGGCACAAGAACTGCAGAAACTTGTTTACTGATTTGAAGCTTGACCGCATAGAAAAGCATGCCCCTTGGTTCTTTGCCATGGATCATGTGCATTATGCAAGATGGCTTCCAGTCCACATTAGAGACATGTCTACTCTCCAGCAAAGATGCCCAGAGGTTTACAATGCTTTCATGCGAGGTGCATTTACTTCCAATAAAACTGTAAATACCTTTTCAGCTATTGGACTCGACCAAGCCCACGGGCAGGTTAATGCCCGTGTAAAGGGAGATGGTGGAGCTATTGGATTAACCGAAAACCCTGGTACCCTGCGACGATAGATGGTGGCTGGTCCACAGCTCTCACAAATTGTAGCGGAATATGAACTTGAAATGGATCCAAGAGATGCTGCAGACACTGGCAGCAAACATCATGATCAAAGCCACGCCACACAAAGAACTTTCTTGGAGGATGTGCAAGCTCTTGTTCACACAATGGAGGAACTTGGAAATCCTTTTCTTGATCAAAGCAAGAACTTGTTTACAATTGACACCCAAGATATATTGTCCCAGTGTGTAGTTGACAGTATTAAAAAAATTGAAATACTTGGGACAGAACAATTCAAAACCTTCATTGAGGAGCGATTAGTGAAAAATAAGACAGCAATAACTGCACCAATTTCGAGAAATTCATTCCTGCTTTTTAAAAGTAAATCAAAATCTGGTGTGTCTAAGGACAAACAAAAAGTTCTAGAACTTAAGAATGACTGTAGTCTCTTCTCCAGACTCTATATAGCTAGCCAGATGAGGGAAAGTAACCTCGATGATTTTTTCAAACATGAAAACCAGCTATATCCGCCATCAATATCTTCAGGAGGGAAATTGAGGAAAGGGAAAAAGTCTGATCTTGTAGACTGTCTCCAATCTCAAAACAAGGATTTGCACTCAAGTCATCCTATTGTTGATGTTCGAGTCTTTGACGGAGCAGCTGTTGTACACTTTCTGCCAATTGGAGAAGCTAAGACATTTGGGGAGTATGCTAAGGAGGTGTTCCTACCATATGTGATGTCTGAGTTACAGAAATCTTTTCGAATTGACATAGTTTGGGATGTTTACTTGAAGGACAGCTTAAAACCCTCTACAAGAGAGAGCAGAGGAACTAGTGCTCGCCGACGGGTGTAACAAAATGTCAATCTTCCAGGAAATTGGAAAAATTTCTTACGTAATGATAACAACAAAGATGAACTTTTTCAGTTCCTAGCTAACGAGTGTGTTTCAAATGACACTGGAAACAGAGTGATTGTATCCACCTTGAATGAGTCTGTTGTTAGCTCAAGTCTAGATCTGCAAAACGGATCGACTTCAGCCATGCACACAAGAGAAAGCAGATTCAAGGATCCTGCTGCATGTCCAGGATGCAGTTTTGTCTGGCTTCAAAACAGTGATGATCAGAACAGTGGACACTGATGTTGTTGTCCTGGCAGTTGCTAGTTTCAGTGACATTTCTAACCTTCAGGAGCTATGGATTGCCTTTGGAACTGGCAAAGACTTTCGGTACATCCCTATTCATGAGATAGTATCTTCAATTGGTCCTCAGAAAGCAAAAGGACTGTCATTCTTTCACACTTTCACGGGATGCGACACAACATCATATTTTGCAAATTATGGAAAGAAAACCGCTTGGAACACTTGGATTGCATTGCCAGAAATAACAGAGATTTTCATCTTGCTATCGTCTCCATGCATACTTTCATTGGCAAACTGGAGCGGTTCGTAGTATTGATGTACTGTCGTACTAATGATGATAGCCATGTGAATGCAGCACGAATGAACTTGTTCACAAAATGTTCAAGAAACATTGACAATATTCCTCCGACCAGGGCAGCACTTGAGGAGCATATCAAGAGATCAGTTTACCAGGCAGGATACATTTGGGGCCAGTGCCTCCAATCTCAACCGCAACTCCCTTGCGCAAATGACTGGGGCTGGAGAAAATCTGAGGATGGATGTTACAAACCTATGTGGACAACTTTACCAGTAGCTGAAAAAGCCTGTCTTGAACTGATTGCTTGTGGTTGAACTAAATCTTGCTCAGGAAACTGCAAATGCTTTAAGACATTCAAGACTAAAAAGGCTTGCACCCAGCTTTGCAAATGTAATGGTAATTGCTATGAGGTTTAACTGACAAACTTTTGACATTTTGACTTTGATAATCATGAGGAATGCAACCTTGACCTGCTTAAAATGCATCTTTACTTTAATATTTTGATTGGTTGTATTATAACCAAATGTGACCCTAATATTGATATATGCTTTTACCAGGAGATACTGTATTGAATGTTCAGTTGAAAATGAATTTTTACCTAAATAAACAGCATAAATTAAGAAAGTTTGGTCTATAAAATTTTTTAAGGCCGCCATTTTGGAATCAAATATGGCAGACATAAGGGGATAAGATTTCAAGAAATATTCAAATTTACCACCCACCTTTGAAACACTTGGAAAACCTGGAAATTTTACATTTCGCATCATTGACCATGGAACACTTTAACCCTATATTGTCAGCAGCAGCCATCTTGAAATCCAATATGGCTAACACAAAATGAAATTTTAAATATGCTAATTGAAAATTCTCAACCCTGAAAACATTGGGGCGACATCTAGAAATTGTTCAATCAATCAGAAAAAAAAAGATATTCTATGAGATATAATATAATCTGAATTTTGGTGTCGGCCATCTTGGAATCCAATATGGCCGACATTTGTTAAAATTAACAATGGGTCCATTGGATTCCTTGACCCTCAAAACATGGGTGAAGGTGCAGGAATTAACATTCTACCTCCCTTAGTTACGGAGTTATAGACTAAAATAAGTAAAAAATTGCGGCCATTTTGAAATTCAATATGGCTGCCACCACGGGATCGATTTTTTGGGGGTCTATTTTTTTTTCATGATCCTTAGGTCCTAAAATACCACTGTGGAAAGTTTCATGCTTTCTTCACAAACTGAACGATTTTTCCCTTAGCCGCTCCCCTACCTTGTCTTGTACACTCACTAATGTGTGTCCGGGACATCAGAGTTCTTGAGTCTTCGGTCTCCTATTAATTCTTTCCACAGGACCGAAACATCTAAAAATACTCTGTACTACAATATTCTTTATCTATAATCTATATCTTTTTGAGCTTTTATCACGTAGAAATAACGTGAAACAGCTCAAAACATAAACACTCCATTAAACATTGCAAATTTGTCTTCCACAGACTCACAATGATCAGTTGATTCCTCTCCTGTATGTATATATATATATATATATATATATATATATATATATATATATATATATATATATATATATATATATATATATATGTGTGTGTGTGTGTGTGTGTGTACATATGGATATTTATGCACACACACTATATATATATATATATATATATATATATATATATATATATATATATATATATATATATATATATATATATATATATATATATATATATATATATATACATACACTATTCTTTGTCTAATTCATATGAAATTAAGGCTATGGTAGAGAGAGAGAGAGAGAGAGAGAGAGAGAGAGAGAGAGAGAGAGAGAGAGAGAGAGAGAGAGAGAGAGAGAGAGAGAGAGAATATCTTTTCATTCTCAAATCACAAGAAGATTTTTTTTTTATATTCACAGCACTTGCTGATTCATCATAACTAAAATACGATCACACGTAATCTCCCTTTCAGGGTTTTATATTTCGTAGTTTTGAATGATGTAAATTAAAAGATTTCATAAATATTCTACTAATTTCTTTGATAATATTTATGAACTGGGCATTTTTTTAGTAGTTAATGTATCTACATAGAAATGTTTGACTGAAAGGTTTGTAAAACATTAATGATTTAGTAATAAAAGTTTATTTTATCATGAGTATCCAAACAAAAATTACCCCCACAGAAGTTGATTAAACTATTTTTATTTATTCATTTCATATAGAAATAGAATTATTCATAGATAACTTAGTTTTTTTATTAAGGCCAAATATTTATGAGGCTTGGAAAGAGGAAAAATTATGACACTTTTTACATTTAAAATAAAGACTTTATCATCATCATCATCATCATTATTATTATTATTATTATTATTATTATTATTATTATTGTTGTTGTTGTTGTTGTTGTTGATAATAATACTTTGAAGTTTTTTAAAATAAAAAAAGAGGGTCTTCTTAACCTCAACAGTTAAAAGATTATGGCAGTAATTAACAATGACTGATTCGTTTCATTAGAAATCCTTTATATGAAATAACGTATGTTCAAATTCTACAAAATAAATAAATAAATAAATAAATAAATAAATAGATAAATAAATCACCTCATACAGCATATGTGAGTGTGTGATATAGCTATTTTTAAATATTTTTCGTAGGTTATAAACAAAAATTTGGTGATCAACAAATGTAACATTTCAGTAGTAGTATCAGCAGCTACAGCAGTTGTAGCAGTATGAGAGAGAGAGAGAGAGAGAGAGAGAGAGAGAGAGAGAGAGAGAGAGAGAGAGAGAGAGAGAGAGAGAGTTGACGATGGAGATAATATAACAAGAAATAGGGTAGATACTCCCTCAGACTCGGCATTTCATATTATTTATTTAATTATTTTACAAAAAATTACAAAATACAGGTGAGGAAAAGGGGTGGCGAATTTATTTTTTTGTAAATGACTGGAGAAATAGAAATGACTTAATTAAACCAACTTACAGCGGATTTTTTTTCTTACACGCATAAGGCATTCCAGATATGACCTTAAAAAAAATGTTTGAATTATGAGAGAAAGAAAACTAAAGTCAGTTCAGCCTCTCGGAAATGTCTATAATTTCTAGATCATTCGTTGTAAATAATTTTCTTGACAGAGAGCCGGATTTTAATGTATTTTTTATGCTACTGTCTTATGTTTGCTGTGAATTTTCTAATACATGATATTTTAAAATTGAATCTATCTTACCAATGCTCAGTGCCCACATGTATTCAACATTAGGTTAGCGCGAGTCGCTAAATCATCCTAGAATAGTTTAGAGCCTTCAGATCGAATTCTAAAAATCAAATCTTTAGTGGGTATAATGGTTCACTTAAGAAATATGTTTTTACAAAAATCTCAAGAAGATACAATTTCTTAGAAGCTAATTTTCATTTCCTTTCTCGTTGCTCAGTAACTTACTATTTAGTTCGTCAACAACCATTAATCAAATTGCAGGAGTAATTGCACTATGAAATTGCCAAGGTAAATTAACACTTTGCAAGGTAATTTTATTTTCCAGACGTCTTGTCTTCTATCGACTATTCTTAAGAAAACATCGAATCATTTAAACAAATTTCTCAGTTGTTACCAATGTGTGAATTACATTCGCATGTAAAATGGCATGGCTTTACGGACACCCACATACATACACACAAGCACACACATAAATATAGATATAGATATAGATATATATACATATATGTATATATATATATATATATATATATGTATATAAATTTATATGCATATATATATATATATATATATATATATATATATATATATATATATATATATATATATATATATATATATATATATATATGGGTGTGTGTATGTGTATACATATATGTATATATATATATAATATATATATATATATATA
>NC_090739.1:102183803-102193803 GCF_036898095.1 Palaemon carinicauda | reverse complement strand
TCTTCACTAAGATTTAATGGATATCGCTGATGATTCTCAATGCTTCCAATAGGAAAAACTATCCGGTTGAACGGGTTTGGTATTGGTGATTATCCTGTGTATTTCTCATTTTAATGAATTTTTTGAAATTAATAGTGTGTTTTCCTGTATTTCATTGCAAAGTGATTGATAAATTCTTCTGGGCACACTGAATTGATCGAAAGTTTGGATTTTAATAGGACCAAAAAAAAAAAAAAAAAAAAAAAAAAAAAAAATGAGTAAACACATTTTTTTTTTGTCGTCAATGAATAGTGTGTGCTTAGCAAATGCGAATGGTGCGTAATTATCATGAATTAGTCAGTATATGATTTTTTAATGTTTCAATAAAATAACTTCTTATATAAACTAATTTAATGAACTCGTATTCATCAAATTTCGTGTGCAACCTCCTCCGAAATTCCAGTCTTACGTCACGTTGTAGGAATATTTATTCCATGCAGCCAGACTTACAAGCCCCATCTAATCAGCACATACCAATAGATTTGCATTCCAAAACGCACATTTTCCTCCGCAATGACACTTTCAAGCTACTGCACCCTTACACGGGCCCTTTTCTCGTGATCTGTCGAAATTTGGAGTCTTTCTTAGTTAACAATACTGGCAAAGAAGACTGAGTCTCCATTGGTCGCCTAAAACTTGTGTATCTCTTACAAGTTCACTTATCTCCAGTATGATTCTTTTAGGGATTGGGAGCCAGGTACCACACGGGTTTCACACACGCTCGTACACTGTAACAGTATTTTCATTTCTTTGTATATCTCGCTTGCACCCTCACAGTTAACAGAACTTGTTTAAGCCTGCCCTGACAGGAAAAAAATCTCTTTGAATTTTTGTTACATTCTTGTCCCGAACATTTTGTATATAAACTCACTATCTGTTGAAATAAAGTTAGTTGCATTAACATCCCTTCTCAATTATAACCTAACAGCTCTGTACCAACCGTGTGTCACACGATCGTACATAGTTCATTTTGTGTATATATTATGTTTGTATCTTCACTCTTCCCTCGCACTAAAAAGAACCTGAATAAACATCCCTGTTTTTCTCACCGGTAACGGTGTTGGTTTTGAACATGAAATTTCCTGTTGCCTCGAGCTTTTGTTTATAAAGGAGAGTGTTCTATAATAAACTCACTCAGTTGCTTTCATCCTGTCTTTGAGTTACAACCTTCTCTCGGCCCGTTACATTGGTGACCCCGGAAGTCGACTCGCTCCTCCAACCTTCCACACCCCCTCGCCCCTCCATCGTTGGTACTATGGCGGACTCTACGGAAGTTGGCGCTGTGGCTGCCCCATTGAAACTTTCATCATTCTCCAGCAGAGAGGCGTTTGCTTGGTTTCAGGGCGCAGAAGTCCAGTTTCGCATCAAGGGCGTGACTCGCTCAACCACCAAAGCAGATTATGTTCTCGCGGCGATACCCGAGGACACCTTACCGGATATATCCGACTGGCTTTGTGAACAAGGAGACACCCCAATAGCGTATGACGCCCTCAAAACATATCTTCTGCAGCAGTACTCGCCGTCGCCAGCCGCCCGTATAGCAAAGCTTTTTCAGCCCTCTCAACAACCGTTGGGGGACCAAAGGGCTCCGCTTGACCTCAGGGAAATGACCAGTATCACTTGCCTGCAACCTGCCGCAGACGGCTCTCCTCGTGAGGTGAACCTACTTCGTGCCCTTTGGATATGCCGTTTACCCGAACCCAATGTCGATTGTTTACCCATAAAGGACTTGAAGACCAAAGCCGACGCCCTTATGGACAGCCACTTCAAGACCTCCATCAACGCCTCCACCCCTGACGAAGAGGACGCCTATTCAACGTCGACTGAAGCTGACGTGAATGCCGTAGGACATACACGCCTACCCCGTGATGTGCCGAAGCGGCGACAAAGCCACCCACCACCCACCACTCACTCGCGCCCCAACGAACGACTTCTACAGCCGCTTACTACTTCCCATCCGCCGCAGTTTTGCTATTACCACTTCAGATTCAGGGCTACCGCGAAGAAATATGCCAAGGATTGTCAGTGGCTAAAAAACGTGTAAGTAGGCCATCGCTCGTGGCGGTGGCCTCCCGTGTTTCTAATCTTTTCTTTTTACAAGATGCAGGAACGGGCGTGTGATTTTTGGTAGACACAGGTGTTTGTCATTCTCTTTTGACAAGGAAACTCATCAGGATACGATGTAGTCTGTCTACGTCTGCCGACATCCGCTTGGCAGCTGCCAATGTTTCTGCGATACCCACGGTTACGAGAACCTCACATTATCGTTCGGAAACGGTAAATTTAATTGAAAGTTTCTCGTTGCTGACATCACATTGCTAATCCTCGGTGTGGATTTCCTCTCTCATTTCCACCTTCTGGTCGATGTCGCCCACCGACTATTGGTCAACGCAGGCTCGTACTTGTCGACACCTCTTCAACCCGGCCCCTCCAACCTCGCTCTCCACATCAGCACACCCACGGATGCCTACGCCCACCTCCTCACGTCGTACCCGAAAGTTTTCCGTCCAGAACTTCGCCAAATGCCCACGGCTCCTGCCAAGCATGGTATTTATCACCATATCAAGACGACAGGAACCCCAGTCTTCGCAAAATTCAGACGTCTGGCACCGGAACGATTGGCAGCTACAAAACAGACGTTCGCCGAAATGGAAAAAATGGGCCTTTGCCAAAAGGGAAATGGTCGTCACCCTTACACATCATTCTGAAGAAAGACGGCTTCCTCTGTCCACGCGGGGATTACAGGCGCCTGAACATGCAAACAGAACCGGATCACTACCACCTCCCAAACATCGCCGACATGACCTCCTACCTGCACAAAGCGAAGGTTTTTCTTTACGCTCGACCTCCTGAAGGGGTATTATCAGGTGCCTATGAACCCAGAAGACATCCCCAAGACCGCCATCACCACTCCATTTGGTACATACACCTTCAATTACTCCTGTTTTGGCCTTCGTAATGCTGGGGCAACGTTTCAACGTGTCATGGATGGCGTCTTAGGGGACCTCCCCTTCTGTGTATGTTATGTGGATGACATACTTGTGTTCTCCTCCTCAAAAGAGGAACACCTCCGTCACCTGCATATCGTTCTCAACCTCCTGCAACAAAACGGCCTTGTAGTCCAGTACGACAAGTGTACCTTCGGCGCCAACGAAGTGTCGTTCTTAGGGCACTGCATCACTGCTGAAGGAGTCCATCCCCTCCCTGAGAAGGTAGCAGCCGTTCAGTACTTCCCCGTGCTCTCGACCGTCAAAGCTCTGCAGGAATTCTTGGGCATGATCAACTATTATCACCGTTTTCTGCCAGCCATTGCCGCCACTCTTGCTCCCCTCTACGCCTCCCTCAAGGGCAAGCCAAGGGACCTAAAGTGGGGTCCCCTTCAAGAACCAGCTTTCTGCAATGCAAAGAAGGCCCTATCAACCACTGCAGCTCTCACTTTTCCTATCCCACATGCCCCTCTCCGTCTCCACCGATGCCAACGACGTTGCTATTGGTGCAGTACTCGAGCAGGTGGTCAACGGCTCGCCCCGCCCATTGGCCTTCTTCAGCAGAAAACTGTCCAAGGCAGAATCGGGTTATTCTACCTTCGATCGAGAATTGCTGGCGGTGCACTTGGCTGTCCATCACTTTCGCCATTCCTTAGAAGGTACGCCCTTCGTCATTTGCACAGACCACATGCCTCTGGTGCACGCCTTCACTCGACAGTCTGATGCCTGGTCCGCCCGTCAACGCCGACATCTCTCCGCCGTGGTTGAATACAATTGCACCCTTCAATAAGTCCCTGGGAAAATGAATCCCGTTGCCGATGCCCTGTCAAGAAACACGTTGGCTGCCGTTCAACTGGGATTGGATTACTACGCCCTGGCTGAAGCCCAACGACAGGATCCAGAGTATCAAGCATGTAAGACATCCTGAACGTCCCTCTGTTAGGAAGACTTCCCCCTCGAAGAATCCAACACCACCTTAGTCTGTGACGTCAGTACTAGTAGACCACGACCTTGGATTCCTGCTCCCATGCGCCGGGAGGTGTTTGATTTCATTCACGGCCTTTCATATCCCTCGTGCCGTTCTACTGCCCAGCTGCTGAAGACGAAGTTCATTTAGCACGGCATTTTTAAGGATGCTAAGGATTGGGTCCACGCCTGTACTTCTTGCCAAACTTCCAAAGTACATCAACACATGGATTCAGGAGTGGGCACCTTTCCTCAACCTCAGTGTCGTTTTGCACACATTCACGTCAACATTGTAGGCCCCCTACCCACATCACAAGGATATAGTTACCTGTTTACCGTCATCGACCGCTCCACTCGTTGGCCTGAAGCTATTCCCATGGAAACTGCAACGTCCACCGCATGTACATCTGCCTTACTCTCAGGATGGATTGCAAGATTTAGTATCCCTGAGCATATTACCTCTGACAGGGGTACCACTTTCACCTCTCAATTGTGGACATCATTAGTGAATCTCCTGGGCATCACCCTACATCAGACAACGGCCTACAACCCCGCTGCCAATGGAATGGTTGAACGTTTTCATCGCACCCTCAAAGCATCTTTGATGTCCCGCTACGAGGATTCCAACTGGTTTACTCAGCTTCCCTGGGTCCTCCTGGGACTAAGGACCTCTCCTAAAGATGCCCTTGACGTCTTGGCAGCTGAAATAGTGTATGGCGACCCGTTGGTCGTTCCTGCCGAATTTTTTCCTTCTACAACCTCCTCCGACGATCTCCAGCGCATATGTCATGTCGTGGGAAAATTTACTCCATGCCGCCAGACTTACAAGCCCCCAGACTTGCACTCTGCAACACACGTCTTCCTGCGCAACGACACTAGCAAGCCACCGCTAACGCACCCTTACATGGGCCCTTTCCTTGTGATCCGACGCAGTCCGAAAGCATTCCTACTAAACTTTCGTGGCAAAGAAGACTTGGTCTCCATTGATCGTCTAAAACCTGCTTATCTCCTGCCAGATGACCCGCCTACAGTTCGCCTCTCTAGATCAGGGCATCCTATTTAACATGTACAGTATGTCAATTTTAGGGGGGGGGAGCCATGTACCAACCGTGTGTCACACGATCGTACATTGTTCATTTTGTGTATATATTATGTTTGTATCTTCGCTCTTCCCTCGCACTAAAAAGAACCAGAATAAACATGCCTGTTTTTCTCACCGGTAGCGGTGTTGGTTTTGAACATAAAATTTCCTGTTGCCTTGAGCTTTTGTATATAAAGGAGAGTGTTCTATAATAAACTCACTCAGTTACTTTCATCTTGTCTTTGAGTCACAACCTTCTCTTGGCCCGTTACAGCTCCCTCGCACACTGGTAGGTAGCCTACATGTGGTAAGTTTTTCCATGCAACTTTGGAACAACTATGCTCACTTTATAAAAATATTGACATGAGTAAAAATTAAAAAGCTTCAATATTAACAAAATAAGGGATTTTACGTATCTATAATACCTGAAACACCGAAGAAAGATATAAACAAGGATCTACAGATGAAGCTGACAGCGTTTTTTATTCTATTCTGATTACTATTTCTAATTTCATGTTTTAAATATATCATTAACAAAAGTTACCTATCTTATAAAATAAAAACTAACACGAAAATAGCAAGATATGCGATTTCTAAAAAGTATGAAGTCAATAATCAGAAAAATTCAAGGAAATCTTATACACACACACACACACACACACACGCACACACACACACACACACACACACACACATATATATATATATATATATATATATATATATATATATATATATATATATATATATATATATATATATATATATATATGTGTGTGTGTGTGTGTGTGTGTGTGTGTGTGTGTGTGTGTGTGTATGCATGTGTGTGTGTTCGTCTAAACTTTCTGTACTTTATGAAGAAAAAAATCAGAAGATAATTTTCATGACAGAATCATGAACACTAAAAACAAAAAATGCTAATGTCAGTATTTAATTTTTCACTGGAAAAAACAATAAAAATCTGCACAACACTCTTCAAATAAAACTTTTTCTTTATTAGACCCTAAACCCCTCCCCCCCGATAGAATATTTAAAAAATTTTGGTTAAACGATGAATTTCCAATATGACATTGCTCTATGTATCTCCCCTTTAGGAACAATGATGAAAAATAATAGGATATGAAATATTATCAAAGAATATTAGGTTAGCCAAGTCTTTTAAAAGGCCTCCCCTCCTGTTACCGCAGAGGGAAAGTTGGTTTAATGAGATAGAGATCTTTGCGATATGTGAATAAAATCTGCCACACAACCTTCATTTGACGAATAATATTTTCATTTTGGTTTGAGGGCATTAGAGAAAAAAAAAAGGAAAGGGAACACGTTTAATTTGCCATGGTGGATTCTCGTTATATATCATCATCATCATCATCATTATCATCATCATCTCCTCCTGCGCCTAATGACGCACAGGGCCTCGGTTAGATCTCGCCAGTCGTCTCTATATTGACTGACTAAATCCATAGAGGATTCATTTGCTAAATTCATTAAAGGATAGCCAGTTCCTTGCGACACCTGCCGATCCATACTAATTTCTGTTGCAGCAACCGCTAAGTATCAGGAGTAAACGCCACTGACACAGTTTGTCCATCGCCTTAAACCCAATCCGTCACCTTGCTGCCAGTGACTTCATCGAGATTTAGAAGGGCATTTCCTCCACACCTAAAACTCTCATTTCTCTACCAGGTTGCTCATCCGCTTATACGAAAAAAAAAAAAAAAAACTGTTGACAGACATGGATTTCTAAGATATACCGCCTAGCGCGGTAAGCTTAAATATACATACATACACACACACACACACACACACACACACACACACACACACACACACACACACACACATATATATATATATATATATATATATATATATATATATATATATATATATATATATATATATATATATATATATATATATAATGAGATCAGTCATATGTAAACTACAGAATGAGACCTATATCAGTCTGTTCAAGAGAATATAATTCACCAAATGTTTGACCCTCTGGAGGTCCACTGATTCAACTGCTTGATTGGGGAGACCGTATCAATATCTGGTTAAAGTTATAATAAAACTTATAGAATACTGTGTAGCATTGTGCCTTATGATAGAGAAAGCATGGTAGAATTAACTCCATACCTAGTACTACCTACAGGATGGCACAGTCTTGGAAGATGTTAGTATAATGGATAATCTGAATTATAAATATCTTTTAACATGCATAGAAAACTAACTGAACGACGGTGCTAGCGATTAATATCGGGAATAAGAAATTTAATCGACCGCAAGTTCTTGTCCAACATATTAAGATGAGAGTCAGCACCTGAAGGGCAGGCAGGAGAACAATACTTATAACAATGTAGAATGGATGAACTGAAATATTTCCTAAGGATGGACTGATCACCAAAAATCTTCATAGAATTTCTAGATAAACCCCTTTTTTGTGCAACTCCAAGAAAAACAGACCGAAAGTAATCCTAAAAAATAAATTTGCAATCAATAGTCACACCTAGAATTCCAAATGATTTGTAAATACTTAAAATGACCTCGGTAATGCAAAGATCTGGATGAAGAGGAGCTACTGTCCTCGACCTAATTACAATCATACTTTGAGGTTTGTTAAGAACCAAATTCGTGTCCCATAGGAGATTTATACCATGTACTAAATTTAGCTAAACATCTAAATTATCAAGTGATTCTGCAACCATATGTATACATTCTGTCGATGGAACTGATATAAAGATAGTAGCATCATCTGAGATATATATATATAAATATATATATATATATATATATATATATATATATATATATATATATATATATATATATATATATATATATATATATATACAGTATATATATATATATATATATATATATATATATATATATATATATATATATATATATATATATATATATATAATGTATATATACATATACATATATTGTATATATGCATATATGTATATATATATATATATATATATATATATATATATATGTGTGTGTGTGTGTGTGTGTGCTTGTGTGTATATATATACAGTGATACCTCTGGATACGAAAGTTCCTGCTTACGAAAAATTCAGGATACGAAAGGCGATACAAAAATTTTTATGCCCCAGTATACGAAAAAAATTTCAGGATACGAAAAGCTTACGAGATCCTAACTTGTCGCCGAGAATACAGTAACCTTTTTTCCAGGGTATCAACCCTTAATTTAGGTGTACAGGTAACAATACGCCTTCTCTGATCCAAATGCTTTACATACAGTAAAGTAACTATTATACAGTAGTAAAGAAAATGGACCGTTTTCTTAGGGCTTGGAGGGGATAACTAGGCTATAACTACATTATTGAATAATCTCATGGTGGTTTCTGGAATGGATTAGGGTGTTTTTAACGGTTAGGTTAATTATTGAATGATAGAAATGGCTGCATTGCATGTTTATTACTACAGTTTAGCGTGTTTATGAGAGAAAAGGTGACTTTTTGTAAAGCTTGGAACGGATTAGGCTATTTACATGTAAAACGCGACTCAGGATACGAAAAAATCAGGATACGAAACCGTATCCTGAACGGATTACTTTCGTATCCTGAGGCATCACTGTATATATATATATATATATATATATATATATATATATATATATATATATATATATATATATATGTATATATATATGTGTGTGTGTGTGTGCTTGTATATATATATATATATATATATATATATATATATATATATATATATATATATATATATATATATATATATCTTATTGCTTTAGTTTGTTCTTCCAATAAAATTTTAATCATGGGCGTTAATTAAGATTAAAATACTGAATAATGTTCTTTTCCCATTTAACAATGCCTCAAAATCAAATAAAAATTAATTCACACATTCAAAATTTGGATCAGGAGACAACTTGAATAGAAATTATCTAGACATAGTTTTATAATCAAAACCTTAATCACAAGTGATATATGAACGATTAATGATCTAACTTTCATATTTGATAATACTTTAAATGTAAATAGAAATTAAATTTACATATAAAAAAAAATCTTGTACAGGAGACAGCTTGAATAAAAATTATCTAGATATATACTGTAGTTTATTTTCATAGTTTTCTCAATCGTACGATACATCCTTTAAAAATATTGAGAGAAAAATAATCAAACTTAAAATATATCACATCCCTGTTCACCGATTGAAAGTTATAACATGAAAAATAATCAGTTTAATGATATTTCAATATTCAAATTATTCAAGATGTTCTGAATAACTATAATACCATATTTAAATGCTTCAATATGCCATTATGAGAATGGCCTTCATTATCAAATAACATTTAGGTTTACTGCTTTTTGAGAAGCAATCATTAATGAAAGTGAGAACTTCGAGCTTAGATTACGGTTAGGTCTTTTTTACAAAATGTAATGGACAACAAATCCTCTTTATTTTTTTGTAAATTCAATGTCTTTTATACATTTTTAAATTTCTGGTTAGTAAATACCTACCAATTCTCTCTCTCTCTCTCTCCCCCCCCCCCCTCTCTCTCTCTCTCTCTCTCCTCTCTCTCTCTCTCTCTCTCTCTCTCTCTCTCTCTCTCTCTCTCTCTCTCGCAAATCTTAATGAAAATTAATTGCTGAAAATCGTTCAATTTAATTATTTTGATTATTTGACAGCCTTTTAATTGGAATACTGCAGCAAAATATTATGCTTTTAATAAGTATTCTAATATGGAAGTAGGTATCCAACTAAAATATATATATATATATATATATATATATATATATATATATATATATAAATATATATATACATATATATATACATATATATATATATATATATATATATATATATATATATATATATATATATATATATATATATATATATATATATATATATATATATA
>NC_090739.1:102173803-102178803 GCF_036898095.1 Palaemon carinicauda | reverse complement strand
GTTCTCATTTCCAGACTTATTTCTATTACAGGAATCGAAGCCATTGTTCCGCTTTATTGGAATGTTATTGCCAAAGACAAAATCAAAAGAATGGTGGTTAATCTACTCTGATATTGTTTCAGAAATAAACTTACATGCAAGTATATTCCGCTATAAAGAAATGTAAACTAAGCAAACGAAATAACAAGAAATAAACACAAAAATAACATCTCTTTCCATCCATCTTTGTCGCGAGATGTGATGATGAAAGACTCCAGAGCGTGAAGGAAGGAACCCTAATTTGCATATCCCTTTGCATTTGCATTTGCAAACTCTCGAGGATAAGACTGAATATTAGATTAAAGAGAAGTTTTATTACATTCCTTGGTATCTGAAAGGCAAGTTATAATTTACAGATCTGACTTATTATAGACTAAAAATATTGCACGAGTGTCCCACATTTTGTAATTCACCTACGAATTTATATTATAATTTTTATCATCACAAGCTAAGCTATAACCCTAGTTGGAATAGCAGGAAGCTATAATCCACAGGGCTTCAAAAGGGAAAAATGACCAAGTGAGGAAAGGAAAAAAGGAAATAAATAAACTATAAGCAAAGTAACAAGCAATCAAAATAAAATATTTTAGGAAAATAACAACATTAAACTAGATCTTTCATATATAAACTATAAGGTAGAATCAAATGGAGCTTACACATCGTTAAATGTAAGTTAAAAACAATAAGTTTTCCCTACAAAGTAATCCAGGCTGTATGTATAGTATACTCCCTTGTGCATACTCCATGTACAATCGGAAATAAAAAGGAATGACTCACACTTCCCAATTAAGCATTTTGCATTCCAAGTGTTGAATTATAGAATTAGAAGGTATGTTGACTAAAAGAGTAATATTTTGATATTCCTTGGAGAATTAAGTTTTTTTCTTTTTTCTTGAGTACACTTCCTATACAATACTTTAGGGTACACTCTGCCACAATATCTCATTTCTCTTCCACTTGTTTTGTTAAAGTTTTTATAGTTTATATAGGAAATTTTTTAAGTTGCTACTGTTCTTTAATATTCTATTTTTTCCTTGTCGCCTTCCTCACTAGGCTATTTTCCCTGTTGGAGCCCCTGGACCTATAGCATTCTGGTTTTTCAACTAGGGTTGTAGCTTAGCATGTATTAATAATAATAATAATAATAATAATAATGATAATAATAATAATAATCATAATAATAATAATAATAGATAATGGTGCAGCCTGTCCAATACCCGAATGAATCTGATGCTAAATGAAACAATGTGAACTTTCAGTAATATTTATTAATCCTTTTCTTCTTTATATTATTCATAAAAATTGTTTATAATGAAGGATCTGGTTTTGGGAAGGATGGATCTTCCTCAACATTTGTCAATGACAAATTTCTCATTTTCGATTAATTAATATTTCAAAGGATGATTCATAGTAAAGGTTACCACCTGCTAAGAATTCTTTTCCAATTGTTTCGTAAAGTCGTTCATTTTCTTTTATATCTAAAAGGGAGTAAGAACTATTACAAATAACAATTACATATGCATGTATTTATTCAAAGACACACAAATACATTTAACTAAATAATCGGTCGCGTACGCAAACGTGCTATATCTACGATTGTTTGATTAAACATAGAAATTTAATTTCCTTTTTTTACATTAAAAAAACTTACAACATTAGTGATGAGAATAGACTGAGTGACATCAATGAAACTAACATGACTCAGCGATTCAAGAATATATGTGAGAATTTCCACACTCAAAATATAAAGAATATGTAATAATGCCTCTAATCTATGGCTTATATAATAATCAGTATTTTGTGAGTAACCAAAGTGGATGGGAATTTCGAATTATTTCAGTACGCTGCTTTTGATATTTCTACTTGAAAACTCTTACAATATAGAGAATGAATAATTAATTGGTAGCTTTTCTCCTTTTAATTACTTAAAAAATAGCGTTATAATTGGTCTTTCTCTGTCAAATGTTTGGTTAATATTGTAGAGACAAGGCAATATCAATATACTAAAAAATTGTTTACATGTAATTTTTTACAGTGCATTAATATGTTTCGAAAACAATTCCAATAGAAGTCCCTTGGTCATATTGAAAAAAAAAAGAAAAATTAAAGATTCATTTGACATATTCACTGCCATAAAATGACACCAAATAAGAATACCATAATTTTTTCATAATTGAGTTTTACGGAAAAAATAACGCCAAATTTCCCTCACAAAATATGATTATAACATTTGCCATCTTGGCTTCAATTGGATCCCAAGTCAGTGGACCGCAATGGAAGCCAACAGCAGAGACGAAGAGGGAAGACGCTGGAGGGATGGACAGATGACTTTGGAAATCTAATCAAGATGAGACCAACAGGGGGGAGGGGGGCATACGAATAATGTGTTTTCAAATGAAACATTTGGGAAATACATATGGGTCTACGATCATATGAAATAGTGATCTTAAATGATTTCTAATAAGGTATTTATGAAGCAATTTATATATAATGTGTGTTTATCAGTTTTCTTTTTTTATTTCTTTGCAAAAACTCAATTAGTCTTTGCTCTTTTTCATTGTCTTGGTTTATCACTAATAATCAACTATCAAAATAATAAGAGTACCATATGACAAACAGACCACACACACACCCAAACACACACACACACACACACATATATATATATATATATATATATATATATATAGTATACATATATATATATATATATATATATATATATATATATATATATATATATATAAATTTCTACCTCATACTTGGGATCGAACGCTAGCCCCTTCTAATGAAAGGCCAGGTCGAAACCAACCATGCCACGAGAGCCCATAAAAGGAAATCTCAACCTGACACTAATCTAGATGTCCGAGGATTTACCTGGTGAGACATCAGTCTCTTTACCAGCGAGTTTTACCAGATTTCCCCGGGCCACCACGTGACACAATTGGTAGTAATTCATTCAAATTACCCCTAATGAGTCAATATGGATAAATATCAACACAACATCGTGTTCAAATAGAAATAAATTTCTACCTCATACTTGGGATCGAACGCTAGCCCCTTCTAATGAAAGGCCAGGTCGAAACCAACCATGCCACGAGAGCCCATAAAAGGAAATCTCAACCTGACACTAATCTAGATGTCCGAGGATTTACCTGGTGAGACATCAGTCTCTTTACCAGCGAGTTTTACCAGATTTCCCCGGGCCACCACGTGACACAATTGGTAGTAATTCATTCAAATTACCCCTAATGAGTCAATATGGATAAATATCAACACAACATCGTGTTCAAATAGAAATAAATTTCTACCTCATACTTGGGATCGAACGCTAGCCCCTTCTAATGAAAGGCCAGGTCGAAACCAACCATGCCACGAGAGCCCATAAAAGGAAATCTCAACCTGACACTAATCTAGATGTCCGAGGATTTACCTGGTGAGACATCAGTCTCTTTACCAGCGAGTTTTACCAGATTTCCCCGGGCCACCACGTGACACAATTGGTAGTAATTCATTCAAATTACCCCTAATGAGTCAATATGGATAAATATCAACACAACATCGTGTTCAAATAGAAATAAATTTCTACCTCATACTTGGGATCGAACGCTAGCCCCTTCTAATGAAAGGCCAGGTCGAAACCAACCATGCCACGAGAGCCCATAAAAGGAAATCTCAACCTGACACTAATCTAGATGTCCGAGGATTTACCTGGTGAGACATCAGTCTCTTTACCAGCGAGTTTTACCAGATTTCCCCGGGCCACCACGTGACACAATTGGTAGTAATTCATTCAAATTACCCCTAATGAGTCAATATGGATAAATATCAACACAACATCGTGTTCAAATAGAAATAAATTTCTACCTCATACTTGGGATCGAACGCTAGCCCCTTCTAATGAAAGGCCAGGTCGAAACCAACCATGCCACGAGAGCCCATAAAAGGAAATCTCAACCTGACACTAATCTAGATGTCCGAGGATTTACCTGGTGAGACATCAGTCTCTTTACCAGCGAGTTTTACCAGATTTCCCCGGGCCACCACGTGACACAATTGGTAGTAATTCATTCAAATTACCCCTAATGAGTCAATATGGATAAATATCAACACAACATCGTGTTCAAATAGAAATAAATTTCTACCTCATACTTGGGATCGAACGCTAGCCCCTTCTAATGAAAGGCCAGGTCGAAACCAACCATGCCACGAGAGCCCATAAAAGGAAATCTCAACCTGACACTAATCTAGATGTCCGAGGATTTACCTGGTGAGACATCAGTCTCTTTACCAGCGAGTTTTACCAGATTTCCCCGGGCCACCACGTGACACAATTGGTAGTAATTCATTCAAATTACCCCTAATGAGTCAATATGGATAAATATCAACACAACATCGTGTTCAAATAGAAATAAATTTCTACCTCATACTTGGGATCGAACGCTAGCCCCTTCTAATGAAAGGCCAGGTCGAAACCAACCATGCCACGAGAGCCCATAAAAGGAAATCTCAACCTGACACTAATCTAGATGTCCGAGGATTTACCTGGTGAGACATCAGTCTCTTTACCAGCGAGTTTTACCAGATTTCCCCGGGCCACCACGTGACACAATTGGTAGTAATTCATTCAAATTACCCCTAATGAGTCAATATGGATAAATATCAACACAACATCGTGTTCAAATAGAAATAAATTTCTACCTCATACTTGGGATCGAACGCTAGCCCCTTCTAATGAAAGGCCAGGTCGAAACCAACCATGCCACGAGAGCCCATAAAAGGAAATCTCAACCTGACACTAATCTAGATGTCCGAGGATTTACCTGGTGAGACATCAGTCTCTTTACCAGCGAGTTTTACCAGATTTCCCCGGGCCACCACGTGACACAATTGGTAGTAATTCATTCAAATTACCCCTAATGAGTCAATATGGATAAATATCAACACAACATCGTGTTCAA
>NC_090739.1:102156303-102161303 GCF_036898095.1 Palaemon carinicauda | reverse complement strand
GATATATATATATATATATATATATATATATATATATATATATATATATATATATATATATATATATATATATATATATATATATACACTAAGAATATAAGTTTCTGCGTAAAGTGAGGAACGGAACGGACGACAGAGCCATGAACTATTTCATTACCATCCACATTGATTTACTTCGGAAATCTCGGCAACCACCTCTGTATATATGCGTATATCCATTAAAGGGACATTCATATTCAATAGCTATAATTAGCTTGTGTAATTGATCAACGCTGTATCCTATTAGAGTATGGATCGATGCTCACAAAGCAATATTGTCTTTTGTTGGCATATAAGACTCTGTAATTAACACAGATTTGCTGACGATCTTAGTATCCTGGCCGAAGAAGAGATCAAGGAAATTCCAAACTGGGGAACCAATGGTTGAAGCAAGATTTCAGCTGAAGTTTCACAAATACTTTGCATTTGCATCTTTCTTAAAGATGAGTATCAAACCCCTTTTCAAGGAAAAGGGTTCTATCTTGTTTATAATAACCATCATATAAATTCATAATGATCGGAACAAATGTATATAGGCAGACAACAACTAACATTGGCATGAGTGAAGAACTTTCTAACACCAGTTCACCTCAAGAAATCGAGAAAATATTTCACAAATACTTTTCATTTGCATATTTCTCAAAAATGAGTATCAAACTCCCTTCAAAGGAAAATGGTTCTATCTTGTTTATAATTACCATCAAATAAATTCATGATTATGGGAACAAACGTCTTGGTCAGATGACAACTAACATTGGCATAAATGAACAATTTTCCAACACCTGTTCATTTCAAGGAATCGACAAAACCTTGCTTTGAAAAATCTTTTCCTGGAGCTTAAATACATTGTCGATCTCTTCCGTCTCTTTGGATTCCATACAAATAAAGTTGACACAATGAAAAGTCTTCATCTCCTGAGAAGAAATTCAGGTGTTCAGGAATCTCGACGTACTAACATTATCTGAGAATTTTTTTTTTTTACTTTTTTTTTAACGAGATATAAAGAAAAGAATAGGCAGAATTCCAAGGAAAACTCCTTATCTATCTATATGAAAGTACACATAAAAACAGTTTTATTTTTCAATATCACTAATCCTTGGACTTCTATTTTTACGTAATCTAGTGTAAAGCTCTTTAGAATATTATTTCTTAGGTTTTGCCTTAATTTTTATTCCTACCTTATAACTTATTCTATCGTTGAGTTAATTTCGATATGTGAATGAAAGTAAAACGAAAGAAAGAGGAAAAGTGGAAATAAATACCCGATATATATCTAAGTTGTCTTGAATAATGTTATTTTAATGAAAATTCAAAATTTGGAAAAAATGTGTAGGAGACAGCAAGTACGGTAAGTAAATTTATATTAGTACACGATCTATTAATAGAGTATTAGAAGAAAGGTGTTAACTAATTCTATTAGTATGGGAATCAGTCATCACGAGAATAAACTGATACCAAAAAGAAATTAAATAAAAAATCATTAGACACAATAGGCCTACATAGCAACGGAAGTGTAGTGATCTAAACATTAATATTCTTGGCATCTCTTAGATGTGTCATAAGACCTTAACAAGACATAATGTCAACCTGGTAAGAATATGTTAAATTAATTGAAAACTGGTTATTATAGTATTGTGAAGAATGTCTCCAATCTGCCTTTTCTAGCCAGAACAATCTCATGACCACTGGATGGATGCTCTTCAGACAATCAATAAGCCAAGTATTTGTTGAAGTTCTGTTTGGTTTACAGCAGAGATCTCTCGAGGATTCCAGTTGATTCTGGTTTAGAGAGAATTCCCTTTGGAAGCTTGATTTGTGGGAAGAAGTTTCCTTTGTTAATACACGTTTGGCCTGCGAAGTATTTCGTGCATATATTTGATTTACGATTATAGCGTTGTAACCACTAAGGTTCCACCACTGTTCTCTCTCTCTCTCTCTCTCTCTCTCTCTCTCTCTCTCTCTCTCTCTCTCTCTCTCTCTCTCTCTCTTTGAGAACAATTGTATTGTGATATATATATATATATATATATATATATATATATATATATATATATATATATATACATATATATATATATATATATATATATATATATATATATATATATATATATATATATATATATATTCATATATATATATATATATCATATAGAATTTATTTCTTGAAAAGATGACCCCAGACCAGCCCATGTATGTCATCTAGTGCTTAGGAGTGGGTTGCTAATACCACATCCTTTTCGGTGGACTTATTGGTGTTAGTTGGGGATCGAACACGATCTCAGATATATGCAGCTGAAGTGCTGAACTACTGATATCTTATTATTATTATTATTATTATTATTATTATTATTATTATTATTATTATTATTATTATTATTATTACTTGCTAAGCTACAACCCTTGCTGGAAAAGCAGGATGTTATATGCCCAAGGGCTCCAATAGGGAAAATAGCTCAGCAAGACAAGGAAATATACTACAAGAGAAGTTTAAGAATAGTAACAACATTAAACTAAACCTATAATATATAAACTATAAAAACTTCAAAATAACAAAGAGAAGAGAAATAAGATAGAATAGTGTGCTCGAATGTACCCTCAAGCAAGAGAACTCTACCCCAATACAGCGGAAGACCATTGTACAGAGTCTATGGCTACTGATCAAATAGAAGACGATACATATCTAACTACGGTTTTTTTCATTTTTTCCTCATTTTTAATCTAAACTTGTATATAAACTGTTGAATTTGATTTTGGTAAATATTGCGATTACATCAAAATAAACTTGAAATTAGTTCCCTTTGTAACATAACACCTGTTATGATATTCTACCAAATAACGAACGATTAGTTTTCACCAGTAATTTACTCATTCCGTAATATATGAATTTTGGTGCCATTTGTAATCAATTGGACTTTTATTTATATGCTCGTTTGCCCAATTAATTTTTATTTGTGTATCAAAATATTTCTTTCGAAATAAAAAAAAACATAATTGAAACACATCACATATATGTTATATTTCGAGATTTTAGAAAAAGAATACATATTTTACTAGTTCATATGTCCGAACGGTTTTCATTTTATTTTATCTTTTTTGTAAAATGGTAGTTATGAACGCGCTATGGTGCTAATGAAAACTGAAATGCAAAGTTTCCATATTTCATTATAGTACTGTATAGTACTGAAGTCTCATAACTTTAAGAATATATTATATATGTTAACTTATCCTACAGGATAAAATCTTAAACACTTGGATAAACAAACACACACATTATATATGTATACACACATATACAGTATATATATATATATATATATATATATATATATATATATATATATATATATATATATATATATATATATATATATATATATATATATATATATGTGTGTGTGTGTGTGTGTATATTTATATCCAAATAAGCCATATATTTTAATACCTTAATGTCTGGATTCTCTCTTATACCTCGTGATCAGAGACCCTAGAGGGAACCAACATAGAATTTGGCCACGAAAATAGATAAAAGTCGATGACAATTCTCCTTGTCTTTGAGTTGGTTCCCCCCTTGGGTCTCTGATATCAAGGTATAAGATAGAATCCAGATATCAAGGTATTAAAATATATGGCATATTTAAATATGAAAAACACGTTTAAATGTGCAAAATTTATCATTATATATATATATATATATATATATATATATATATATATATATATATATATATATATATATATATATATATATATATATATATATATATCATTTTCTTATTCTTATTATCATTCCTCGCCAATCTACAGCCCTATTAGGATAAGGAGGATTCTATGGGCTGAAGGGCTTTAACAGGGAATAATAGCTCAATGAGGAAAGAAAAAAAGGAAATAAATAAACTATATAAGAAGTAATGAGAAATTAAAATATTCTAAGGACAATAAAAACGTTAAAACAGACAGATCTTCCATAATATACTAAAAAAGTGACATATGTCAGCCTGTTAAAAACATAAGAACTTTTGCTGCCAGTTTGAACTTATGAAATTCTACCGATTCAACTTCTCGTTTAGGAAGTTCATTAAAAGACTTGGTCACAGCTGGGCTAAAACTCCTGGAATACTGTGTAGCATTTAACCCTGTGAGGGAGAAGGCTTGACTATTAGAAGTAACTGCATACATAGTATCACGAGCAGTATAGTTTTGTCAGGGAAGATGGATTCTTAGAAATTGCTTTATTCACAGATTAGGCAACATATTTCGGGAAATAGGCAAGTTGCTTGTCCCATGATTTACGAAAATCATTTATATTGGCATTATAAGAAGTTAATATCTTGATATTGTGATCTAGATACAAGACCACTAACCTTAAAATGTCCAGTTATTACTCAAAGATGTTGGTCAATGAAATGTTCAAAAGGCCCTATTTTTGGAACTACTTTATGTCATGTTTCGATATGTAATTCACTTTCATATGTAATAAATTCTTATGCTTAAACTGTACACTGACACCCTCCCCATTGTTTCTCCTAATCTAAACAGTATAAAAATCGAATTTAATACATCACAAAAAAAGGCATAATATATATAAAAAAAAATCAATCATATCATCATCATCATCATCATCAATATATGCATCATAAAAATAATTGTAGTCACAATCAGACAAAATGAAATACCTAGGTGGAAAGTACATGAATTCTCAAGAATATTCCTTTTACTTAACAATTATTCTTACGTTTACTGCTATTAGGGTGACATATTTGAACATTTTATTCTGCAATTGCACCTCTGGGTGTAACGTAACAAAATTTTGTGAAGCCTTGAAATCTGGTTCTAGAATGAAGGGCAGCAATTTTACGGAAAGGTAACACACTTTGTTTCAAACAGTAAGACTAAGGCAGTTGCGAGCTGTGTTGAAATGTATTCTAGATTGTCTCAATACAATGCAGTTTGTGAGAGAG
>NC_090739.1:102123803-102151303 GCF_036898095.1 Palaemon carinicauda | reverse complement strand
AGGAAAAACCAGACATGAATTTTCATGTTCATTTTAGTGCGAGGGAAGAGCGAAGATACAAGCATAATATATACAAAAGGAATTATGTACAATTGTGTGAAACACGGTTGGTACATAGCTCCCCCCCCCCTGAAAATGACATACTGTCAAATAAATAGGGCGCCCTGATCTAGGGAGGCGAACTATAGGCGGGTCATCTGGCAGAAGATAAGCAGGTTTTAGACGATCAATGGAGACTCAGTCTTCTTTGTCCCGAATGTTTAGGAGGAATGCTTTCAGACTGCGTTGGATCACAAGGAAAGGGCTCGTGTAAGGGGGCGTTAGTGGTGGCTTGCTGGTGTCGTTGCGCAGGAAGACGTGCGTTGCAGAGTGCAAGTCTGTTGGTATGTGATGCTTCGCTGGGGGCTTGTAAATCTGGCAGCACGGAGTAAATTTTCCCACGACGTGACGTATGCGCTGGAGATCGTCGGAGGAGGTTGTAGAAGGAAAAAATTCGGCAGGAACGACCAACGGGTCGCCATACACCATTTCGGCTGCCGAGACGTCGAGGGCGTCTTTAGGAGTGGTCCTTAGTCCAAGGAGGACCCAGGGAAGCTGAGTAAACTAGTTGCAATCCTTGCAGCGGGACATCAAAGCTGCTTTGAGGGTGCGATGAAAACGTTCAACCATTCCATTGGCAGCGGGGTTATAGGCCGTTGTCTGATGTAGGGTGATGCCCAGGAGATTTGCTAATGACGTACACAATTGAGAGGTGAAAGTGGTTCCCCTGTCAGAAGTAATATGCTCAGGGATACCGAATCTTGAAATCCATCAAGAGAGTAAGGCAGGTGTACATGAGGTGGACGTTGCAGTTTCCATGGGAATGGCTTCAGGCCAACGAGTGGAGCGGTCGATGACGGTAAACAGGTAACGATGTCCTTGTGATGTGGGTAGGGGGCCTACAACGTCGACGTGAATGTGTGCGAAACAACACTGAGGTTGAGGAAAGGTGCCCACTCCTGAATCCGTGTGTCGATGTACTTTGAAAGTGTGGCAAGAAGTACAGGCTCGGACCCAATCCTTAGCATCCTTAGAAATGCCGTGCCAAATGAACTTTGCCTTCAGCAGCTGTGCAGTAGAACGGCACGAGGGATGTGAAAGGCCGTGGATGAAATCAAACTCCTGTCGGCCCATGGGAGCAGGAATCCAAGGTCGCGGTCTACCAGTACTGACGTCACAGAGGAGGGTGGTGTTGGAGTCTTCAAGGGGAAAATCTTCCCAACGGAGGGACGTGCAGGATGTCCTACAAGCTTGATAGTCTGGATCTTGTCGTTGGGCTTCAGCCAGGGCGTTGTAATCCAATCCCAGTTGAACGGCACCCAACGTGTTTCTTGACATGGCATCGGCAACGGGATTCATTTTCCCAGGGACGTATTGGAGGGTGCAATTGTATTCAGCCACGGCGGAGAGATGTCGGCGTTGACGGGCGGACCAGGCGTCAGACTGTCGAGTGAAGGCGTGCACCAGAGGCATGTGGTCTGTGCGAATGACGAAGGGCGTACCTTCTAAGAAATGGCGAAAGTGACGGACAGCCAAGTGCACCGCCAGCAATTCTCGATCGAAGGTAGAATAACCCGATTCTGCCTTGGACAGTTTTCTGCTGAAGAAGGCTAATGGGCGGGGCGAGCCTTTGACCACCTGCTCGAGTACTGCACCAATAGTGACGTCGCTGGCATCGGTGGAGAGAAGGAGAGGGGCGTGTGGGATAGGAAAAGTGAGAGCCACAGCAGTTGATAGGGCCTTCTTTGCATTGCAGAAGGCTGCTTCTTGAAGGGGACCCCACTTCAGGTCCTTTGGCTTGCCCTTGAGGGAGGCGTAGAGGGGAGCAAGGGTGGCGGCAATGGCTGGCAGAAAACGGTGATAATAGTTGATCATGCCCAAGAATTCCTGCAGAGCTTTGATGGTCGAGGGCGCGGGGAAATTCTGAACGGCTGCTACCTTCTCAGGGAGGGGATGGACTCCTTCAGGAGGGATACGGTGCCCTAAGAACGACACTTCGTTGCCGCCAAAGGTACACTTGTTGTACCGGACTACAAGGCCGTTTTGTTGCAGGCGGTCGAGCACGATGCGCAGGTGACGGAGGTGTTCCTCTTTTGAGGAGGAGAACACAAGTATGTCGTCCACATAACATACACAGAAAGGGAGGTCCCCTAAGATGCCATCCATGAGACGTTGAGACGTTGCCCCTTCATTACGAAGGCCAAAACAGGGGTAATTGAAGGTGTATGTGCCAAACGGAGTGGTGATGGCGGTCTTGGCGATGTCTTCTGGGTTCATAGGCACCTGATAATACCCCTTCAGGAGGTCGAGCGTAGAGAAAACCTTCGCTTTGTGCAGGTAGGAGGTTACATCGGCAATGTTTGGGAGGGGGTAGTGATCCGGTTCTGTTTGCATGTTCAGGCGCCTGTAATCCCGCACGGACGGAGGGAGCCGTCTTTCTTCAGAACGATGTGTAAGGGTGACGACCATGGGCTGGAGGCTTTTTGGCAAAGGCCCATTTTTTCCATTTCGGCGAACGTCTGTTTGGCGGCTGCCAATCGTTCCGGTGCCAGACGTCTGAATTTTGCAAAGACTGAGGGTCCCGTCGTCTTGATATGGTGATAAATACCGTGCTTGGCAGGAACCGTGGGCGTTTGGCGAAGTTATGGACGGAAAACTTCCGGGTACGACGTGAGGAGGTGGGCGTAGGCATCCGTGGGTGCGCTGATGTGGAGAGCGAGGTTAGAGGGGGCGGGTTGAAGAGGTGTCAACAAGTACGAGTCTGCGTTGACCAATCGTCGGTGGGCGACATCGACCAGAAGGTGGAAATAAGAGAGGAAATCTGCACCGAGGATTGGCATTGTGACGTCAGCAACGAGAAACTTCCAATTGAATTTACCGTTTCCGAACGATAATGTGAGGTTCTCGTAACCGTAGGTGGGTATCGCAGATCCGTTGGCAGCTACCAAGAGGACGTCGGCAGATGTAGACAGACTACGTTGTGCCTTGAAGAGTTTCCTTGGCAAAAGAGAACGACAAGCACCAGTGTCTACCAAAAATCGCACGCCCGTTCCTGCATCCTGTAAAAAGAAAAGATTAGAAACATGGGAGGCCACCGCCACAAGCGATGGCCTACTTACACGTTTTTTGGCCACTGACAATCTTTGGCACATTTCTTCGCGGTTGCCCCGAATCTGATGTGGTAGTAGAAAAACTGCGGCGGATGGGAGGTAGTAAGTGGCTGTAGAAGTCGTTCGTTGGGGCGCCAGCGATTGGTGGGTGGTTGGCGGCTTTGTCGCCGCTTCGGCACGTCACGGGGTAGGCGTGTATGTCCTACGGCATTCATGTCAGCTTCGGTTGACGTTGAATAGGCATCCTCGTCGTCAGGGGTGGAGGCGTTGATGGAGGTCTTGAAGTATCTGTCCATAAGGGTGTCGGCTTTGGTCATCAAGTCCTTTATGGGTAAACTATCGACATCGGGTATGGCAGCGCGTACAGGTTCAGGTAAACGGCGTATCCAAAGGGCACGGAGTAAGTTCACCTCACGAGGAGAGCCGTCTGCGGCAGGTTGAAGGCGAGCGATACTGGTCATTTCCCTGAGGGCAAGCAAAGCCCTTTGGTCCCCCAACGGTTGTTGCGAGAGCTGAAAAAGCTTTGCTATACTGGCGGCTGGCGACGGCGAGTACTGCTGCAGAAGGTATGTTTTGAGGGCGTCATACGCTATTGGGGTGTCTCCTTGTTCACAAAGCCAGTCGGATATTTCTGGGAAGGTGTCCTCGGGTATCGCCGCGAGAACATAATCCGCTTTGGTGGTTGAGCGAGTCACGCCCCTGATACGAAAGTGGACTTCAGCGGGTTGAAACCAAGGAAAACGCTTCTCCGCTGGCGAACGGTGAAAGTTTCAATGGAGCGGCCGCATCGCCAACTGCTGTAGTAGAAACTGTAGAGTCCGTCTCCGTCATAGTACCAACGATGGAGGGGCGGGGGAGGTGGGGGTGGAAGGCAGTGGGAGCGAGTCGACTTCCGGGGTCACCAATGTGACGGCGCCGAGTAAGGGTGTGAATTTAAAGGCAGATTGGAAACGACTGAGTTATATTATTGTGGAACACTCTCCTTATATACAAAACCTCAAGGCAACAGGACATAACAAGTTCACAAGACAGACAATATTACAGAGGAAAAACCAGACATGAATTTTCATGTTCGTTTTAGTGCGAGGGAAGAGCGAAGATACAAGCATAATATATACAAAAGGAATTATGTACAATTGTGTGAAACACGGTTGGTACACCCTCATCATGATCTCATTCACATATACCACTTGAGTAATATCTCTTATCGTCTTATTTATAATCCTGTCCTGCCATTGAACTCCCAATATCCTTCAGAGGGCTTTGTTCTCAAACCTACTAAATCTATTGGACATTGTTTTATTGTTATACCATGACTCGTGTCCATTGAGTAACACCGATCTCACTAAACTGATATATAGTCTGATTTTTATATGTAATTTCAGACGATTTGATTTCCAAATTTTACTTAACCCAGCCATTGTCTGGTTTGGTTTTTTCAAACTTTCACTAAACTCTAATTCCGTAGACCCTGTATTGGAAGTCCTACTTCCTAAATACTTAAATATGTATATATATAACAATATGTGTATATATATATATATATATATATATATATATATATATATATATATATATATATATATATATATATATGTATATATACATATATATATATATATATATATATATATATATATATATATATATATATATATATATATATATATATATATATATATATATGTATGTATATATACATATATATATATATATATATATATATATATATATATATATATATATATATATATGTATGTATATATACATATATATATATATATATATATATATATATATATATATATATATATATATATATATATATATATATATATGTGTGTGTGTGTGTGTGTGTGTGTGTGTGTGTGTGTGTGAATGACTATAATCTGTTCCTGGCTCACGCGTGAATAAACTTGGGATTAAACTGGCAAAAACAGAGAAAAGTCATTTTAATAAAAAATATTCGAAAAAACTCCGACATCAACGACCACCGCTGCGTAAATATCTTTTCTAAATCATTTTGGGGTCAAACTTTATCATCCATCGCGAAGTGAATTCCCTTTTTATTTTAGTTCCCCTAAACTTTAGAGCCATATTGCTGAAGGGATTAGTAGATGAACTTTTATTTGTATAATTATTCCTCAAAAACGGTTGAAAAAGGTTTGTTGTTTGAGATGAGCTCAAAATTAGTCGGATATGAGATATTTGTTAGGGGGTATTTTTCTTTTCTTATATTCCTTAGTACGAGAAGGGAAATGTTATTCAAATTATATAGCTTGAGATAAGATTAAGCATTCATGAGTCTGATATTCCAGGATTATATAAACTTTAAAGACAAAGAATTTGCGTAAACAGAATTGTCAACTTTATTTTGATTTCCTACTCTAATTTTATGCATTTACATTAATTTTAGGATTTATATATATTATTATTGTTAAAAGCACATTAAATCATACGAACTTTCAGATTTAAATGAAATTTCCATTTTCCTTTTTGCGATTCATGAAAAATATTGGAAAGTGCATTTAATAATAGGCAACAACCGAGAAGCTAAGAAATACATGCATATGAAAAGGGACATAGTCTGACTCTGATTGTTATTCTGAACGGTTGAATATTATGTTATATAGAAATAGGCCTTTTGATATTCTCATTTCAAGTATGTATATATATATATATATATATATATATATATATATATATATATATATATATATATATATATATATATATATATATATATATATATATATATATATATATATATATTCAAGAAAAAAATATATACACCTTGGTGCGAGAACTAATCATAAGTTTTCAAACTTAAGAAGCAAAAATAATATCTCAGGAAATCTCACATAATCCTCTCCCTGCAGATGTGATTAAGCACTAATCTCTGCTTCTCTTCTACATAAGAGATGAAAGAAAATCTATTTTGGAGGTGGTTCTTTTTAATCTCCAACATAAAAAAGATTTCCTAAGAGTAATCTATGTGTGGTTTATCATAAATAGCAAATAATTTTTTACGGCGTTGTTGTTTTTTTAATCTTGAAGCATAATTTAAGTAAATAAACGGTCGGAAAAATAATTTTACGAAGATAACTTGCATTTTGTAATGTATGTAATTAAATCATGGTTCACTGCCATATATATATATATATATATATATATATATATATATATATATATATATATATATATATATATATATATATATATATATATATATATATATATATATATATATATATATATATATATATATATATATATATATATATATATATATATATATATATATATATATATATATATATATATATATATATATATATATATATATATATATATATATATATATATATATATAAAGTATATATATCTATATATATATATATATATATATATATATATATATATATATATATATATATATATATATATATATGTGTGTGTGTGTGTGTGTGTCTATATGTGTGTGTATGTATGTGTACGTGTGTGTATGTGTGTTGGTGTGTCTGTGTGTTTATGACCTTTGGTTTTATTAATCTCATCTCCCCTTACGAATGTTAATTTAATTTATAATTCTCAACGGAACTAGTACTCATAAAAGTCGAAATGTTATCTTCACTTTAACTTAAGTACAGAACTAAGTCTGAATATATTCTAATTTGGAAATAATGTTTATATATCCCTCATACAACCTGACGTGGCGTGTGACTTCTGATACGACTGGGTCCAGAGAACTGTATTTAAGTGGGTGGGAGCACAGAACATAAATTTTTTGTACCAAAAGAAAATACTAAAGAAGGGACATTCTCTGGCTTAGTATCTTAGAAATGAATCTACCCCTATCTCTTCCTACCTGACCTTATGATTATAATGTCTCTTTCCTTGATTTTCTTAAAGACGTTACTTTAATTTAGATTCGATTTATAATTCTAATACGCTGTTATGGCTGTTCCCCAATACTCGCCAATCTCGGCTTTACCAGGTGAGGTTAATGAAGCAGGTCCCGATGGGGTGAGGATGGATGTCTTGTCCTCATACCCGCGGCTGTTATGACTTCTGAGAAAGAGGTCAGAGGTCTCTGACCCAGTCTCTGTCTGAGCTTCGGCATCTTGGAGGCAACAGTCAATCTCTCATAGCGTGGATGGTGCCATTCTTTGGCTGAAGAAGAGAGGGCTTTTGCCTAGCCTCACTTATAGCAACGAACTAATTTCTTGGAACGAAGGGTTGCAGAGGGATTTTCCTTGTTTGCTATTCAACGAAGGTCTTGTTAACAGACTGAAAGAGAGCGCCGGTTTCCGTTATGCCTCCAGTGTGGCGCCTACCTGCGGTAAACTGAGGATTTTGATCTTGGCAAGGATAAATAAAACAAACATCTTAGGTCTATGATGGAAGAGAATAAAAAAGACTTATAAGTGTCTTGAAGGTTTTCATTTTGCCTGAAGTAGGTCAAACTTTAGCATGCATGAGGAGGATTATCTATCAAATAACAGTACCTTATTACATTTAGAATATGATGTTGATTCATAAGGCAAAGAATTAATATATGCAAATATGATGTTACAAAAACGGAATGGGAGAATAGGACATAAGTAAGCATTTAACAAAATTAACAACAGAAAAATCATACAAGAAATCATTTTACATAATGCAATAGGTAAAAGAGATGTTACTTATATTACATTATACACGCGTGCACACTATACACGCACACACAGAAACTGACAGACAGACAAATACACACATATAAAACACAGGCACACACACGCATATATATATATATATATATATATATATATATATATATATATATATATATATATATATATATATATATATATATGTATATATATATATATATATATATATATATATATATATATATATATATATACATACAGTAAGTGTAGATAGATGGACAAATATACAGCTATGTGTCTGTTATTAAGTATTACGTTACCGAAGGTAAGATGGCATTTAGAGGAAATAGCGTGCTTGGTTTGTTATCAAACAGGACCATTTGCTGATATGACAAGTACTAAAAGATCTCTCTCTCTCTCTCTCTCTCTCTCTCTCTCTCTCTCTCTCTCTCTCTCTCTCTCTCTCTCTCCTGTAAATATGAATATATCTTTACGTGTAAAAGAATGCTCATAGAAAAAGGTTTGATAAATCCATTTTATGTCAAAATGATCTGCAAGGATTTGCTCTACTCTTCTTCAGGTATTTAGGGGAAAAACGACATGTTACTTATATTAGATAATTTAATATGCCGTAATTATATAAATGATGAAAATTATTATTATTGAAATTGTTATTGAAATTGTAGATATTAACAAAGTTATTAAAATTATAAAAATTATAAAAATTATTAATAAAATTACTGAAATGATTATCGTTATTGATATTATCCTATTTACTATTATTATCATTATTGAAATCACCAAATCCCATTTAAGGGTAATCCCTCTTCCCTCTGAGTGTAGCCTCAGGCTACAACCTTAGCGGGTCGGCCTAAAATTTTTAATTCAGGCATGACTTTCCTACGGTTTTCTGCCCTTCCCCTGTAACCCCAGATGCAGGTTTTTGGGGGTTTTGGCCAGAATCTCAGAGTATTTAGTCTGTGGTCGGTAGCTACCTGGCAAGATGAATAGAATTCTTTTTGCTACGTTAGGCTACCGGCATAGGAGGCTTGACCTCCCTAGGTCACTCCCGAAGAGTCTGTACGATATGACCCTTCTTCCTGTGACCTAGCAGACTAGTCCTGCGTTAGTGGACCCTAGGCTGAAGAATAGAATTCTTCTAATGCTTAGGGGACACTGGCACTACAACCCCGTTTTCTTACCATTAGAGGTGGTGCCGAGGGTGCTACCAACCTCTTAATCGTATTAAGCTAACCCTAGGCTAAGGAATAGAATTCTTTAGCCACATGGGATAGTTTTAATACAGGAACGGAGTTTGTTAGGTGGGGCAGGACAGGCTACGGCCGGCTCCTGCTGTACCTTTCACAGGACCCTCTTTTCCCTTCCCTTCTATCCCTTTATGTTGGCGAATCCCAGCAACCTTACTGTTGCCGGTGGGTTGCCGGGATCACCAGACTCTCCTTCTTACAGTTGATGACTGCCGGCCGGCAGTCATGACAGCTGCCGGCCAGCAGTCTTAACATCTGTCGGCCGGCAGTAATAACAGCAGTGAGCTGCCGGCCATATTAGTTGCCGGCCGGAAGTAAAGACTACGGCCGGCCGGCAGTCATGGCTACTGCCGGCCGGCAGTCATGGTGACTGTTGGCAGGCAACCAGGGCAGCTGCCGGCCGCTGGCCATGTTGGCTGTAAGTGGGAAGTCCCTTCTGTTTACAAAGGTTTTTCAGTTCTTTCTTGCACTGCTAGCAAAAGTGGCTACTGCCGGGGTGCTGCCTACCAGGCTGGCACAGAATGGTGCCTACTCAACCGGCAGCACGCCGACTGTACTGATACTGCCGGCCGGTACTGGTCAGCGGTGCCGGCCGGCAAGGTTTAGACAGATCCTTGCCGGTGACAGTACTGTAGCTGGATGGAAGCTTGAATTTTATATTCTCCCCTTCCATTTGAACCTTCTTTCTGGAGAAAGATAGTAATAGTAGACTTTTACATCCCTTTTACTGTATATATATATATATATATATATATATATATATATATATATATATATATATATATATATATATATATATATATATATATATATATATATATATATATATATATATATAGAGTATTAGGTAGCCTGTTCTCCATGCTATCTCTCTTTCTTTTAGCTAGCAGGCTAGATGTGCTAGCATTAGCTAGCCATGCTGACGACATGCTGGATGAACTACAGTATATGTTTAAACAGGTAGTTAGTATTTTTGCAGTATAGGATATCCTGCAAATAGAAAGCTTCTGTATATTTTATACTAGTAGTGTTTTCCAATATATTTGAATATCCTACCAAAATATTTGTGGAACCGAATCTCATATTGAAAGAATTTAATTCTTCAATATTCTGATTAGAAATCAGTCTTCAGATTACCCTGCAATATTAAAATGTTAAAGACTGGAGGTTACGCTCCTAACCATTAAAGGGCAGAGCCCTTATCCACGAGTCTCCATGACTAGGAAACTCTATGTTTTAATTTTGTAAGGGGGGTCACAGCAAATAAGTTGGGTGGGATATATACAAATATATGTCTTTCCTTTCCCCAGACCAGTTGACATCATGCCAGCTGGACCGTACAGTCAGTTGCTTACCAAAATGGCAACACACTGGCTGGATCAGACTATATATAATTATACAGTAGCCAGTATATTGCAATATAGTGCATACTGCAAATGGAAAACTACAGTATGATTATACAGAAACTATTTCTAGCATATCTTGGGTATCCTCATGTGAGCTTATGCTGCAGCCACTTTTACATTGAAGGAATAGTGTTTTTTCGTTAAGCTGATTGAGAAATCAGTCTTCCGTACCCCACAGTATTTAGTATGAAAGGGACAGTGAAATATATACTTCCCTATCTCTAGTGGTTGGAAAACCCCCTTTTTCAGTTGGAATTCCTTCGTAAAGGAAACTCCTATCATTTAATACTGAGGGGAGTTACCAGCATTTGCTTGCAAGGGATACACAAGTATGTGTCTCCTACTATCCCTTTATAGCATGCTATCCTAAGCTATTCTGTTAAGATATGACCATTGGTATATTGGTTATCAGTGAGATAATCAATCGTATACTCAATTTGTTTTCCTTTCTTTACAGGAGGAACGCCAGGTGTCATGTGTTGAAGTCTTCTGCAAAACTAAGAGTAAGTGTTTTTACGGACATAATACATGCAGGTTTCATGCCCCCTGCAATATTATTTCCGAACACCTGCAGTATTGAAACCCGCAGGCCTGCAAAGTACGTCGTGCTATATTGTCCGAAGGTTTCAAGAATCCCAAGTCGGTAGAGACTAGGGAGGCAGCTCGTTTCAAACTACGCAGCTGGGTGAGAGGCTTTCAGAAAATCTCTCCTGGACCTTACCTGCCTAATGACAAGATGTGTAGGTTACTATTTCCAACAGCGAGTAAGGAAATAGTGGTACCCCAGACACGAGGTACATTTCCCGATAGCCAGATAACCTTCGGGAAGGAGGGCAAAAAGCGCCGACGGGAAGAAGGGGAGAATGTTGGGTTGGAATTGTCTCCATCCCAACAGGCTCATGAGAAAACGTCATCGATATCTCCGCCTTCTATCCCTCTTTTAGATGGAATGAACCAGTTATGGGCTCAAGTCAAGAATCTAGTAGAAAATTTGTGCAAACAGAGCACAAAGCAGGAAGCGAAATGCAAGGTAGAGCTTGGTAAAGCTCCACTCGTCGCTCCTAAAGGGTCGTACAAACGACTCGTAGATCAAGACCTTCCGACATGCTCCACAACCAATCCCTGGAGGTTTCCGGAGCTAATGCCGATTTTAAACGGCAAACTATACATCTCGAAGATGGGTGCTGTTCCTTTGGACAAAATCCAGTTCTGGCCAAGCTTTGACGCTTTCCCGAACTGTTTCATTAGACTGAAGGATGAACCAACATCAGGAAAAGGAACGGAATGAAAGGAGGTTATGATTCTCGACAATGATAAAGCACAGGCTATCCTATCAAGCAGCATAGAAAAGGTAGGTTACTCGGTGTCGAAGGTATCCACACCAGGTAACAAGCACTCTTCCTCTCTTGTTCCTGTTTCAATTTCCTTCCCCTTTACGGAGAAGGCTTTCAAATATGTCACTGAGGCAGTAGAGACAGGTCAACCGTGTCCTACACTCAAGGAGTGCGAGCCTCTGTCACTAGCATTTCCCAGACAGGAGAAGAACTGGAAGGAGGCCCATTTCACCTTTTCAGTAGAAAGACTTGAGGCGGATGTCACCAGTCGACAATTTAAGGAAAATCTTCCAAAATTATCTGAGTTTCTCTTACAGGATAATCAAGAAACAAAGGAGAGACTTGCAGCCTCCTTATCTCTACAGAACTACATAGAGTTCTGTTCGGCTCATCAAGATACCTCAGACATGCTCCAGGTCTTAGCCAAAATACATATGGCTACTTTGGTAAAAGACCTTTATGCCTTTATAAAGGCTAGAAGAACATGTAGGGAATTTGTGTTAGCTAAAGCTACAGCAAAACACGATACAAGAAAGCTAATATCTTCCAACAACTGGGGTAAAGACCTCTTTCCAAACGAGGTAGTCAAGAAAGTGATTAAGAACACCTCCACGGAGATAGTAGGACTTCTCCAAAAGTGGCGCATCCTTTCAAAAAGAGAGTCTTCTAAGGTTGTGGGTCCCCAACCTAAAAGGAAGATGGAGAGGTCTGGAAAAACATTTCGAGCGGTTCAACAACAATCCACAGTTGTAGTGACCCAGATGTCAGAAACACATGGTCGAAAAGATATTCCTACTGATCAGTCGAAGCATAGAAATGCTTCTAGTAAGAGGGAGATTCCTTTAGGATCGCTGGGCCTTCGATCCTTGAGTCTATGGCCTAATCAAGATCGGACTAAGATGAGAGGTGGAGATATCTCTACCACCATTTCCTCAACTCCTCTGATAATTCAAAACCCTCCTGAAGGAGTTTACCGGAGAGCTCTAGAGCATACAGGTGGTAAGGAAACTTTAGTCCACCAAATTTCAGAGTCATTCATGACTTATCGCCACTCGATAAGTCCAAATAAAACAACGGGTTCAGGATGTTTATCCTCCTGAAAATAAAAAACCCGCTGCAAAATAGGGTGCCTATAGTCTTATCAGACCTGAAAGCCGTCTATCGGCAACTTCCAGTCAATCACCCTTTCCCCTGCTATCTATGATTCAAGTTACTCAAAGTAATGCACTTCCTAGGAAAGATACTTGTCAGACTAGACAGAGTCCTAGCTGCCTTCATAAAATTGGCAGACACAGTCATGCAATATTTAAGACTAAGAAATGTTCAGGCAACAATGTTCCTGGACAAGAGGCTGGGGTGGGCAGCACCCAAGGTGGCTGGTCTATGAACATCCGAAGAAATGATCCGGTCCCGGAACATCGTGGATGAAAGATAAACTTCAAGAAGTCTCGATTCTCTCCGGCTCAAAGGTTTCAATGACTGAAAAGCCATTGAAGCCTGTTGTCACTCCAACTCTCCTTTCCTTTGGGAAGGTAAAAGGAGATGGCAAGGTCTGTCAAGAGACTCCGGTAATCAGTCAGATTCCCAAAATGAGAACAGGGAGGAACCCTGATCTCTCTCCAGTTCGCAATAGAGGCAGACCCCGTGCTAAGAGCACTGCGGCAAGGTGCGCTGGGAGCCTGGAGAAAACAAGCATCAAACGCTCAAAGAGGCCTAATAAGACCGATAGAAGTCCTTCCTTAATTGTTTCCCTAACAAAGGTCAAAGCCCGAAAATCCCAGGACCATGTTGGTCCTGTCATGAGTAAGGAAACTCTCTCCAAGCAGATCAGATTGTCTACGGCTGATCTGGGACTCCTAAGCGATAACGAGACGCTGCAATCGACCATGCTAAGGAACGTCTCATACAGTCTAGATGTAGTTAGCCATCCCTTACCTAAAGGGATGGCACCTGTCAGCAGTTCATATACAACTGATCCGCAATGTGACAGTGGATGCTCTACTCAGGCTCAGGCCGACAGAGTTAGAATGGTCCACGGACGCAGACCTATTCTCTCCCAGATGGGAACAAGTCCCCGAACTGCAATCCGACCTCTTCATTACGAGCGCCGTCAAGGAACTACCTTGATATGTAGCCCCATACGAGGATCCTCTAATTTAAATGATAGACATCATGTCTCTGAAATGGAAGGGATAGACTTGGGATTTCCAGTTCCTCCTGTCCAATCCCCTGCTGAGAGTCCTCAACATGCTGAGATCCTTCCAGGTGGGAGTAGCTCTTTTGGCTCCCAGGTAGCCCAAGAGCAATCTATCCTCCTTGAGGAAGGAGAAGAGGCTGAGGCTGTCCATAATTCTGAACCCGGGACAACTACGGAAGGTTCAGAGATTAACTGCCTTCGATTTATTACAGAGAACCCAAACCCTTCATTGCATGATTTTCTTGCCCTAGCAGTTTAGAAAAGATTTGGGATCTCAAAAGGCAATATAGAATTCTTAGAAGAATACAAGTCTAAGTCAACTAGAAGACAATATGAGTCATCATGGAAAAAGTGGGCTGCTTTCGTAAAAGCAAAAGGACCGAGAGAGATTTCAATGAACTTCTGCATGTCCTTCTTTATACATCTTCATAACCAGGGTTTGGCGGCCAAAACGATAACTACGTGCAAGTCAGCCTTGACTAGACCTCTTCTATATGCCTTTCAAGTAGACTGGGCAAATGAAATCTTTAATAAGATCCCGAAGGCATGTGCGAAGCTTAGGCCTACTGCACCACCAAAGTCCATCTCTTGGTCTTTGGACAAGGTCCTACATCATGCCTCCTCCTTGAACAATGAAGATTGTTCGCTTAAGGATCTAACCCAAAAGGTTATTTTTCTGTTCGCTATAGACTCAGGGGCTAGAGTTAGTGAAATTGTGGCCCTTTCTATACATGAGGGCCACATTCAGTTCTCAGAAACAGGTGAACTGAATCTCTTCCCTGATCCATCCTTTCTCGCTAAGAATGAGCTACTCACTAAAAGGTGGGGTCCCTGGATAATCTGCCCTCTGAAGGAAGATGTCTCTCTATGTCCGGTAGTGTCTAAAGGTCTATCTTCCTAGAACTTCAGACTTCAGGGGAGGACAGCTCTTTAAAGGAGAAACCTCTGGATCAAACTTATCCCTAAAACAACTAAGGGCGAAGCTCACCTACTTTATTAGTAGAGCGGATCCTGACAGTACTCCCGCAGGTAATGATCCGAGAAAGATTGCTTCATCACTGAACTTCTTTCAGTATATGGACTTTGAGCGTCTTCGTTCATATACTGGATGGAAATCATCCAGAGTGTTTTAAAAACACTATGCGAAACAGGTACATGAACTAAAAAACTATGTAGTGGCGGCAGGTAGTGTATTAAAACCTGCCCCCTAATAACTGATATAAACAGTCAATGGTTTGGGACTTCAAATGTCCTCGCACATATACTGTTGAGAATCATCCAGAGTGTTCTACAAACACTATGCTAAGCAAGTCCATGATCTGAAGCAGTATGTGGTGACATCGGGTAGAGTATTTAACCCGCCGTCTAATTCTACGATGAACAGCTAATTGACTGGGAATGTCAATTAAAGGGAGAAGGGGTCATCCCTTTTAGGGTGTGACCTCCTTTGATTAAGTGTTACCATTGTGACACTAGCTCTGTTTTAAAATCATATCCAGATAGAAGAATGTGCACGTAAATACAATAAGGAATAAACTAGCCATTAACAATTTCACTCATCCTAGAAAAAAAATAGATTAGACTAGATACAGGACACATAACTAATAAATGACTGAATCAAAGATAAATTTCATATCAACTAAATTTATATATCAGATTTCAGATTAGGCAATTATCGTAGCAGCTTGAAGTGTTGACTGAACTTCAATTCTTTTGATTTATATTTTCTTTTCATTATCAAGCATAAAGTTTATGGTATTGCATCTAGGGAGAAACTTCTATAACATCTCTGTTTATTGGTCTTGTTCCCTCATGCATTAGTAATGTTACTAAAAAAAGCACTTTATAATTATTTACAATCCACACTGCCTTCATTAATCTAATAGTTATCATATATTTTGTTACAATAAGATTTTATACACACATACACACACGCATATATATACATATATATACATATATATATATATATATATATATATATATATATATATATATATATATATATATATATATATATATATATATATATAGATAGATATATAGATAGATAAATATTGCTGTATATACTGTATATATATATATATATATATATATATATATATATATATATATATATATATATATATATATATATATATATATATATATATGTGCACACACACACGCACATACATATATGTAGATATATATATATATATATATATATATATATATATATATATATATATATATATATATATATATATATATATATTTATATATATATATATGTATATATAGGTCTCTATATATGTATGTATATATATATACAGTGATACCTCTGGATACGAAAGTTTCTGCTTACGAAAAATTCAGGATACGAAAAGCGATACAAAGATTTTTATGCCTCAGTATACGAAAAAAATTTCAGGATACGAAAAACTCGTCGCCGAGAGTACAGTACCTTTTTTTTCAGGGTATTAACCCTTAATTTAGGTGTACAGGTAACAATACACCTTCACTGATCCAAATGCTTTACATACAGTACCCTAACTTTTACACAGTAGTAAAGAAAATGGACCGTTTTCTTAGGGCTTGCAGTGGATAACTAGGCTATAACTACATTATTGAATAATCTCATGGTGGTTTCTGGAATGGATTAGGCTGTTTTTAACCCGAGAACTGCTACAAGCCTCTTGAGCGGCTGTATGGGAGACTGCTATAAGCCTCTTCAGAGCGCAATTTTCTATCTCTTCTTGCAAATTCCCTTGTGAACTTATTCGACTTTTATTATTTTTCTTATGATAAAATAATATATCTGGTAGAAATTTTTATGTTTATAACTTTATTTTACCCATATAATTATGTATAATATAAAACCTTTCCATATATGGACTTTAACTTTTTTGCAAGGGAAAAAGGCGAATTGTAATTATTTTCAGTTTAAACTGGTTTTATATTAACATATTAGAAACATAAATGATGAAAAAAAATACATATAACATTATACATACACATACACACCAACGATATCACATCGTAATATATTGTGTAGGGAGGGAAATAAAACCTGTGGCAACTCTCAAATCCTACGTCAGGACGGCGGTTGCCTAGTTTTATATTAATGGCAACAATACCGAATGTTTTTGTTTTGAATATCCGCGAGTGTTGTTTTACAAAATATAATTTTATTATACGTAACTGGAGGGTTGTTTACAAGGAGTATGAGTTACTATTATAATGTAATGTAATGTGCCTTTATGTCCAACCGACTGCTTTCGTCACTGGCATACCCAAAATAAATAATTGAGAGAGAGAGAGAGAGAGAGAGAGAGAGAGAGAGAGAGAGAGAGAGAGAGAGAGAGAGAGAAAGTAATCTTTTTCAGAAATGTTTTATATAGCTTGTTTTCATTGTGTATATCCACAATAGGAATTTTCTATATCTTTTGTATATACCGTATATACTGTGTATTTTAATATGTGGTGATGCTTTTGATATACGCATTACTATATACAAATGCTTAAAAATGTCATAAAAACCTATTGTAATTAGTTTGAACACATAGGCCAGGTCATGAGTTTATTAGTTACTATGTTTATCTATAGAAGATTCCAATATTAGTTATTAGGTTTTCAATATGATATAATTATTGCTCTCTTTATGTACTTTTCAATATGATATAATTATTGCTCTCTTTATGTACTCTAAATATTATGACTTTTTAGGTTACAACTAATATATATATTTGTAAAAGACTATGATGTTGCATTACTTTTAATTAATTTGTTTCTTCAAATATTCTAAGTTGGTTTATCAAAATTGTAAGTAAAAATCTATAATCTCTCTAAATATGATATATTATTTTGAACAGATTTAAAATAATTGCAATAGTAACAATAGTCACTTTATGAATAGATAAAGGAAAAAAAAAACGAAGCAAATAAAGTGTTTGTAAATAGTAAATGTGACTACATCAACTAAAATTGTCATTATTATTTCAAGAATAGATACAAATCTATATCATAGGATTTTAAAATATATAGTAATTCTTTTTTTTATCACGACACTTTTCAATATATAGTTAAGGCTATTTGTTAAAAATAGCCTAAAACCATCATTACATAGTACGGAATGTAGTAGATAAAAATCGCTAACCTCTACCGGGCGCAAACAGTCCCCTGACACCTTGGGTGATACCCAACATACTACCCCCCTCCCCCCACCCCTGAAAGACAATCCGGACTCACCCATTGGCCATCACACAAGATTCCACGTCGCGCTTTAAAATTAACTTTGATGGTTTATAACAAAATAACAAACAAGATGTAGGATAAAATATTTGGATGATACATGCACAAAGTTATTACAAAAACATTGGTATAGTTATGGGTTAGATTCTGAAACATTGTATTTTTGTCAAGATAGCCGCACCACGGGACTGTAGTAAAATGACATTGCCGCATTTCTCGGGTTAACGGTTGGGTTAATTATTGAATGATAGAAATGGCTGCATTGCATGTTTATTACTACAGTTTAGCGTGTTTATGAAAGAAAAGGTGACTTTTTGTAAGGCTTGGAACGGATTAGGCTATTTACATGTAAAACACGACTCAGGATACGAAAAAATCAGGATACGAAACCGTATCCTGAACGGATTACTTTCGTATCCTGAGGCATCACTGTATATATATATATATATATATATATATATATATATATATATATATATATATATATATATATATATATATATGCAGCAATATATATATATATATATATATATATATATATATATGTATATATATATCCATATATATATATATATATATATATATATATATATATATATATATATATATATATATATATATATATATATATATATATATATATATATATATATATATATATATATATATATATATATATATATATATATATATATATATATATATATATATATATATATATATATATATATATATATGTATATAGAGTTCTAAAAACTTTCAGTACAACAAAATTGTATGAGTCAATAATCGAGTAACTATATAGAAGAATATTACCAGCTCGAATAACAAACACATTTCTTAATTCTTAAGCAACAATAAGAGAATGATTAAGCCTGATTAACATGCAATAATAGATATGAGAACTATATTTAAGTTAATCGTACATTTATTTGCCTTTTGATTGCTTTCGATAATAGCTGTATTCAGTCGGAAATAAATTTCCATGAATAAATAATGTTTATAATTGCTTAACAAATTTAAACTTCACTACGGATATGAAACTGGTTTTAGTATGATATCATTTATTATACCCAAATATATTATGAATATTTATAAACGAGCATGATATATCTATATTCTATAGATCTAAAATCTATGAGTCCACATTATAACTACAATAGTGATCTACAAAGAAAAAATTTTAATTAATATTTTCTAATTTGAAGTCATGTGCGGAATAAAATAATTGTAACCTCAATTGAAGAGATCTGGAAATTTGTATTTTGTAAAACTATCATAATATATAGTAATGGCTTATGTAGAGTAATTAAGTCCTACGAGTAACTCTGACTTACAGAAGAGAGAAGATAAGTCTCTTTAGATTTGGGAATTCATGAACCAAAAAACAAGCCCTAAAATTTTTCATCATCGAAAAAATATACATATTTTTCTGTTTTCGTTATACATTAATTCGGTTTTAAAGTAAAAAAAAAATATATTCAAGTTGATGTTCTGTTTCCAATAAAGAAGAAGAAGAAGAAGAAGAAGAAGAAGAAGAAGAAGAAGAAGAAGAAGGATAGTAATTATATATCAGAAGAAATTAGCATAATTTTAATGTTCATTTTAAGAAATAAGGAGAAATTTAAATATAAAAGAATGCCTGAAGTATGAAATAGCACCTTGAAATATACCTTACATTCGCCATAAAATGTTTCCATTTTCGATGCCAAATAGCTGTGTATCCATACTCAAAACTAGGTAGCAAAAACGACACAAACATGACGGGTCTGGAAAGAAACCAAATTTCCACTCGATCAAGCCATTGTTCTCTTCTAGGAGAAACACAATCCAAAATCAAACCATTGTTCTCTAGCTTTGGGTAGTTTCATAGCCTCGCTACCATGGTCTTCCACTGTCTAGGGTTAGAGTTCTCTTGCTTGAGGGTACACTCGAGCACACTATTCTATCTTATTTTATTTTTCCTCTTTTTCTTTTTTTTTAAATGATGTGTTGGGCAGACTTAATAAAAAGGCCATGGATGCCGGGAGGTTTATCAAAAGGTTGACTTTTTCTTACCTGACTCTTTTATTTTTCAAAACCATCCTGATTGTCCCCCCTTCAGTTGAAGTGGCTATCCTGGACGGTATTTAGCCTTAGTGTATCGGCTCATCCATGTTGACCAGTTTTTCAGACTTTTTTCTATAGTCTATGGGTTTGATCAATCACTTTATTTATAATTCTGTACATATGGTTTTTGTTATTATTCTTGTTAATTTGGTTTTTAAGTATGATGTCTTTTATTTTTCTATTAAATCTTATGCTCTCTCGAGACTGAGCAAAATCAGGGACACACGTACTAGATTTCGTCAATGTCATCCACTATATTGCAATATTCGTGGTTTTCATGTAAATATTCAAGACCTTACAGTTGCGTCCAGACAGAATGATGCTTTTTTTGTGCTCAGAAACTTTGGTTTCTAAGATGAGGCACTCATCTGAGCTCATTATAACTGGTTTTAAGTAGCCAATATTGTTGAAACGTGATGCCATACCTAGGGCTAGGGGAATGGCGGTGTATATTAGGACTGAGTACACTGCTTCTCATAAATCCTACTATGAATGTGGATGTCATGAAATTTAGATATTAAAAGTTTGTGGCGAGCATAACAACTTCTATTTGCGTTCGATCAACCGGAATCCAGACATGGATAATACTATCTTAGATTATCTTCTTACTATTATGGCTAAGAAACACGATTATAGACAGTCTTCTTTTGTCTTTGTTGGTGATTTCAATGCTCGCCATAGGGAGTGGTTAAATTCTATTTCTCCTACCGAACGCCATGTCTTAAGAGCTTTAAACTTTGCCTCTGAATCCGGCTGTGAGCAAATCATAAGTGAAGCTATTTACAAGTCTGGTAACTGCTTGGACCTTGTATACACAGACTCCCCTGGCGTTATAACAAGGAAGGTTGGTTCTCCTGGTGGGACATCTGATCATGTGAAGACTGAGCAGCCTATCCCTGATGTACCTTACTCATGTAAGATTTATATGAAATCCCAAGCAGACTGAAATGGGATTTTGTGCTTGAATTGGTCACAATTGTATATTAGTGTTGATCCTGTAGTTCCTTTGAATGAGAATCTAATCAACATAATTTATAGGCGCATCCCTTCTCGTGTATTAATTTACCTAATGAAGGACAAACAATGGTTCAATGATGATTGTAGACGTGCTTATTTGGAGAAGCAGTAGGCCTATCATCTTTGGAAGGGTAACAGATCAGATTTGACTTGGAGTAACTATGCTCAGCTAAGAGCTTTTGCTCAGAGAGTTTATGCTTCAACTGAAAAAGAATACAATTTAACTATATAAGAAACCCTTTCCGGTACAACCCAGGACCATAAGTGGTGGCCTACCCTTAAATCTGCACTCTTTGGTGTAGATACAACAGTTCCTCCTTTACTTGAACCAGATGTCTCTGTCACTCACTGTCCAAATGAAAAGGCAACCCTTTTGGCAAATGTGCTTGACAGCAAGCAGAATAATGAGAAACTCAAACTTCCTCATTCCTGTTTTCCTGAGGCTAAACTAACTATTTTAGCATTTGGATCTCGTGAAATTAAAACTGTTGATGGACTTTGATCCTTATGGAGGTGTAGACCCAAATGGTATTTTTCCTTAGTTTTTAATAAAGACTGCAGATTTCTTAGCTCCAAAGTTATCTGTCATTTTGAGCAAGTTAGCTAGATGAGGAGATTTTAGCACTAGTTGGAGAATTAGTAATGTTACTCAACTATGTAAATTTGTTTGTGGTAGCTCAAATCCAACCGTTTACCGCCCAATTTCCATAACTCCCATATTATCTAAAGTTTTTGAACGTCTTTTGGCCAAACATCTTAATAGGTTTGCTAAAGGTAATCATCTGTTCCCTAGTTTGCAATTTGGTATTCGTAAAGGCCTTGGAGCATGTTGTGACGGCGCTGAGTAAGGGTGTGAACTCAAAGGCAGATTGAAAACGACTGAGTTATATTATTGTGGAACACTCTCCTTATATACAAAACCTCAAGGCAACAGGACATAACAAGTTCACAAGACAGACAATATTACAGAGGAAAAACCAGACATGAATTTTCATGTTCGTTTTAGTGCGAGGGAAGAGCGAAGATACAAGCATAATATATACAAAAGGAATTATGTACAATTGTGTGAAACACGCTTGGTACATGGCTCCCCCCCTAAAAATGACATAATGTACATGTTAAATAGGGCGCCCTGATCTAGAGAGGCGAACTGTAGGCGGGTCATCTGGCAGAAGATAAGCAGGTTTTAGACGATCAATGGAGACCCAGTCTTCTTTGCCCCGAATGTTTAGGAGGAATGCTTTTGGACTGCGTCGGATCACAAGGAAAGGGCCCGTGTAAGGGGGCGTTAGTGGTGGCTTGCTGGTGTCGTTGCGCAGGAAGACGTGCGTTGCAGAGTGCAAGTCCGTTGGTATGTGATGCTTCGCTGGGGGCTTGTAAGTCTGGCGGCACGGAGTAAATTTCCCCAAGACGTGACGTATGCGCTGGAGATCGTCGGAGGAGGTTGTAGAAGGAAAAAATTCGGCAGGGACGACCAACGGGTCGCCATACACCATTTCGGCTGCCGAGACGTCGAGGGCGTCTTTAGGAGTCGTCCTTAGTCCCAGGAGGACCCAGGGAAGCTGAGTAAACCAGTTGCAATCCTTGCAGCGGGACATCAAAGGTGCTTTGAGGGTGCGATGAAAACGTTCAACCATTCCATTGGCAGCGGGATTGTAGGCCGTTGTCTGATGTAGGGTGATGCCCAGGAGATTCGCTAATGACGTCCACAATTGAGAGGTGAAAGTGGTTCCCCTGTCAGAAGTAATATGCTCAGGGATACCGAATCTTGAAATCCATCAAGAGAGTAAGGCAGATGTACATGAGACGGAGGTTGCAGTTTCCATGGGAATGGCTTCAGGCCAACGAGTGGAGCGTCGATGACGGTAAACAGGTAACGATGTCCTTGTGATGTGGGTAGGGGGCCTACAACGTCGACGTGAATGTGTGCAAAACGACGCTGAGGTTGAGGAAAGGTGCCCACTCCTGAATCCGTGTGTCGATGTACTTTGGAAGTTTGGAAAGAAGTACAAGCACGGACCCAATCCTTAGCATCCTTAGAAATGCCGTGCCAAATGAACTTTGCCTTCAGCAGCTGTGCAGTAGAACGGCACGAGGGATGTGAAAGGCCGTGGATGAAATCAAACACCTGTCGGCGCATGGGAGCAGGAATCCAAGGTCGCGGTCTACCAGTACTGACGTCACAGACTAAGGTGGTGTTGGAGTCTTCGAGGGGAAAATCTTCCCAACGGAGGGACGTGCAGGATGTCCTACAAGCTTGATACTCTGGATCCTGTCGTTGGGCTTCAGCCAGGGCGTTGTAATCCAATCCCAGTTGAATGGCAGCCAACATGTTTCTTGACAGGGCATCGGCGACGGGATTCATTTTCCCAGGGACGTATTGGAGGGTGCAATTGTATTCAGCCACGGCGGAGAGATGTCGGCGTTGACGGGCGGACCAGGCATCAGACTGTCGAGTGAAGGCGTGCACCAGAGGCATATGGTCTGTGCGAATGACGAAGGACGTACCTTCTAAGAAATGGTGAAAGTGACGGACAGCCATGTGCACCGCCAGCAATTCTCGATCGAAGGTAGAATAACCCGATTCTGCCTTGGACAGTTTTCTGCTGAAGAAGGCCAATGGGCGGGGCGAGCCTTTGACCACCTGCTCGAGTACTGCACCAATAGCGACGTCGCTGGCATCGGTGGAGAGAAGGAGAGGGGCGTGTGGGATAGGAAAAGTGAGAGCCGCAGCAGTTGATAGGGCCTTCTTTGCATTGCAGAAGGCTGCTTCTTGAAGGGGACCACACTTCAGGTCCTTTGGCTTGCCCTTGAGGGAGGCGTAGAGGGGAGAAAGAGTGGCGGAAATGGCTGGCAGAATACGGTGATAATAGTTGATCATGCCCAAGAATTCCTGCAGAGCTTTGACGGTCGAGGGCGCGGGGAAATTCTGAACGGCTGCTACCTTCTCAGGGAGGGGATGGACTCCTTCAGGAATGATACGGTGCCCTAAGAACGACACTTCATTGGCGCCAAAGGTACACTTGTCGTACCGGACTACAAGGCCGTTTTGTTGCAGGCGGTCGAGCACGATGCACAGGTGACGGAGGTGTTCCTCTTTTGAGGAAAACACAAGTATGTCGTCCACATAACATACACAGAAAGGGAGGTCCCCTTAGATGCCATCCATGAGACGTTGAAACGTTGCCCCAGCATTACGAAGGCCAAAACAGGAGTAATCGAAGGTGTATGTGCCAAACGGAGTGGTGATGGCAGTCTTGGGGATGTCTTCTGGGTTCATAGGCACCTGATAATACCCCTACCAGGAGGTCGAGCGTAGAGAAAACCTTCGCTTTGTGCAGGTAGGAGGTTACATCGGCAATGTTTGTGAGGGGGTAGTGATCTGGTTCTGTTTGCATGTTCAGGCGCATGTAATCCCCGCACGGACAGAGGGAGCCGTCTTTCTTCAGAACGATGTGTAAGGGTGACGACCATGGGCTGGAGGGCTTTTGGCAAAGGCCCATTTTCTCCATTTCGGCGAACGTCTGTTTGGCGGCTGCCAATCGTTCCGGTGCCAGACGTCTGAATTTTGCAAAGACTGGGGGTCCCGTCGTCTTGATATGGTGATAAATACACCGTGCTTGGCAGGAACCGTGGGCGTTTGGCGAATTTATGGACGGAAAACTTCCAGGTACGACGTGAGGAGGTGGGCGTAGGCATCCGTGGGTGCGCTGATGTGGAGAGCAAGGTTAGAGGGGGCGGATTGAAGAGGTGTCGACAAGTACGAGTCTGCGTTGACCAATCGTTGGTGGGCGACATCGACCAGAAGGTGGAAATGAGAGAGGAAATCCGCACCGAGGATTGGCATTGTGACGTCAGCAACGAGAAACTTCCCATTGAATTTACCGTTTCCGAACGATAATGTGAGGTTCTCGTAACAGTAGGTTGGTATCGCAGATCCGTTGGCAGCTACCAAGCGGACGTCGGCAGATGTAGACAGACTACGTTGTGCCTTGAAGAGTTTCCTTGGCAAAAGAGAACGACAAGCACCCGTGTCTACCAAAAATCGCACGCCCGTTCCTGCATCCTGTAAAAAGAAAAGATTAGAAACATGAGAGGTCACCGCCACAAGCGATGGCCTACTTATACGTTTTTTGGCCACTGACGATCTTTGGCACCTTTATTCGCGGTTGCCCCGAATCTGATGTGGTAGTAGCAAAACTGCGGCGGATGGGAGGCAGTAAGTGGCTGTAGAAGTCGTTCGTTGGGGCGCGAGCGATTGGTGGGTGGTGGGCGGCTTTGTCGCCGCTTCGGCACGTCACGGGGTAGGCGTGTATGTCCTACGGCATTCATGTCAGCTTCGGTTGACGTTGAATAGGCATCTTCGTCGTCAGGGGTGGAGGCGTTGATGGAGATCTTGAAGTGGCTGTCCATAAGGGCGTCGGCTTTGGTCATCAAGTCCTTTATGGGTAAACTATCGACATCGGGCATGGCAGCGCGTACAGGTTCAGGTAAACGGCGTATCCAAAGGGCACGGAGTAGGTTCACCTCACGAGGGGAGCCGTCTGCGGCAGGTTGAAGGCGAGCGATACTGGTCATTTCCCTCAGGGCAAGCGAAGCCCTTTGGTCCCCCAACGGTTGTCGTGAGAGTTGATAAAGCTTTGCTATACGGGCGGCTGGCAACGGCAAGTACTGCTGCAGAAGGTATGATTTGAGGGCGTCATACGCTATTGGGGTGTCTCCTTGTTCTCAAAGCCAGTCGGATATTTCTGGGAAGGTGTCCTCGGGTATCGCCGCGAGAACATAATCCGCTTTGGTGGTTGAGCGAGTCACGCCCCTGATACGAAAGTGGACTTCAGTGCATTGAAACCAAGCAAACGCTTCTCCGCTGGCGAACGGTGAAAGTTTCAATGGGGCGGCCGCAGTGCTAACTGCTGTAGTAGAGTCGGCCTCCGTCATAGTACCAACGATGGAGGGGCGAGGGAGGTGTGGGTGGAAGGCAGTGGGAGCGAGTCGACTTTCGGGGTCACCAATGTGACGGCGCCGAGTAAGGGTGTGAACTCAAAGGCAGATTGGAAACGACTGAGTTATATTATTGTGGAACACTCTCCTTATATACAAAACCTCAAGGCAACAGGACATAACAAGTTCATACGACAGACAATATTACAGAGGAAAAACCAGACATGAATTTTCATGTTTGTTTTAGTGCGAGGGAAGAGCGAAGATACAAGCATAATATATACAAAAGGAATTTTGTACAATTGTGTGAAACACGGTTGGTACAATGTGATGCCCTTCTTACAATCTCCAATGCTGTACAGAAATCCCTTGATTCTGATCAGGAAGTTCGTATGATTGGACTTGATTTTAGTGCTGCCTTTGACCATGTAAATCATGATGCATTTGTTTTCAAACTCAAACAGTTGGGAGTGGGTGGGTCGTTTCTTGGTATCATTATTGAATTTGTAAGTAATAGATCGCAAAGAGTTGTTGATTGGCACCAAAGAGAGTCTAGGAATGTGATATATGGTGTTCCTCAGGGTAGTATTCTCGGCCCATTACTCTTCATACTATATACACATGACATGTGGTTTGGTCTAGAAAACAAGCTTGTTGCATATGCAGATGATGTTACTCTCTTTGCATCAATTCCATCTCCTGCATGTAGATCTGGGGTTTCTGAATCCCTTAATAGAGATCTAGCTGAAATTAGTGCATGGTGCAAATTATGGGGTATGAAGTTGAATCCTAACAAAACTAAAAGTATGATTGTAAGTAGGTCACGGACCATGGCTCCTCAACATCCGGATCTCAGCATTGATAATGTTTCTTTAAATTTCTATGACTTAAAATTTTAGGTGTGACTCTAGACAGAAAATTTACTTTTGAGAAACACATTAGTTTTGTGTCTTCTTAAATTACACAAAAAAAAAAAAAAAATGACTTATTGAGAAAGTCTTTTAAGATTTTTGGTGATCAATTTATTGTGAAGAAGTGTTTTAATTTTTTCATTTTACCTTTTTTCGAGTATTGTTCTTCTGTCTGGTCTTCAGCTGCTGATTCTCATCTTAATTTGTTGAACAGGAACTTACAGTCCATTATATTTCTTATTCCTGGTGTCGTCGTTCAATTAGTTCATTATGCATGTTGCAT
>NC_090739.1:102116303-102118803 GCF_036898095.1 Palaemon carinicauda | reverse complement strand
GCCGTATAGGTGGTAGTTCGAATCCCCACCTGGCCAGAAGCTGTTACCGTAAAATTAATTCCAAGTGGATATATATTCCCAAGATAGACTTCGGTATTAAATGCCAATCGTGGGTGATATTTACATTAATCAAAATCACGTGTGCTTGTGATGTATGTTCATTAAAATAACCACGTGTTGCAAACTCACGATTCAGCTATCATGGTGGAGATGGGTTTATTTGAAGTCTATGAACAGATTCCTGAATACGACAGGAATATGTAGGGGGACTTGTCATAAACTTTTGTCTCTCTTGATAGCTCTGTCGGTAGGGTCCCTGCCAGCATGGTTTCCAGCCGTACAGGTGTTGGTTCGAATCCCCACCCGGCCAGAAGCTGGTTCCATAAAATGAATTCCAAGTGGATATATATTACCAAGATAGAATTCGGTATTAAATGCCATTCGTGGGTGATATTTACATTAATTAAAATCACGTGTGCTTGTGATATATGTTCATATATATATATATATATATATATATATATATATATATATATATATATATATATATATATATATATATATATATATATATATATATATATATATTATGTGTGTATATGTATATATAAAGTATATATATATAAATATATATATATATATATATATATATATATATATATATATATATATATATATATATGAATTTTCCTGAAACGTATTCTATGTAATTGGATAACACAGATATCATATATGTCTAGAATTTAGCCATTTTATATATCTCTATTTCACCCTTTTCATTTTATTGTTCAATGAAACTCTATCCTTCTAAAATATATTTAATCTGAAAGTAATCACAGATCGTGATGAAGGATAGCTGGAGATCTCTACTGTTTAAGTAGATAAAAGCTTTATCAAATGTCAAGTACTTTTCATTTCCCGCATAATTTGGATTTATTTTATTCTAGATATACTTCAAAGACAAATTCTCTTTATTATATTTTTTTTAGTTAGAAAGTAAATCAAGTCCGTTGGTCAGTATTTCAGTTTTTAATCTTATCTATGTGTCAGATCACTCGTATCAATGTTTACCATATCAATATATATTTTCGTAACTTCTACCAGGATTCTTCTATGTAACAAGAGTTTGAAAAAATTACTAAATGAAAATATACAAAATTCAAGGAAAAATAAGTACCTTTAAATCTACAGTAATTACCTTTTCTTTGGCCATAATTGTCATAGGCATTTACTTTGTATGATGAATAAATTAAGACATTTAAAGCTGATGAAGACTTTGATGGGACCATGAATGAATTTAGTGTGTTTGAAGTCAAAGCTATTGATGAAAAGACTCAGGAGATGGAGAGCATCTGGTTACGATGGAATAACTGCTGAGAGGATACTGGTTGAAAATTAAGTGACTCCCAGAATACTTACAAGCTTATTTTGTAGAATGTGACATGAAAAGTCGACACTTGATAAATGGGAGTTAGGAGTATTGGTGAAAATGACAAAAAGGGAAGACCTGACAGAGGCATCACACTTACGTCAGTTGCGATGAAAATATATATAGTATGCTTATTCTCAAAGGACTAGATAGAATGTTTAATGAACAAGTAGAACCTAGAAGAGGTCGAAGTTGTACTGGCCAAATTTTCATTTTGAGACGTTGTACAATACGTAGAATATAGTAAACCAGTTTTGATGGAATTTGTGGACTATGAAAAAGCCTTTGAAAGTGTGCACCGGCCAATTTTGACTAGAGTACTGCGTTATCATGGAATTCCTCTTAGATAAGTAAATATGATTACATTTGTTCATGAGTATAGCAATTACAAAGTTAAAGTTAGCGGAGTCCTATCAAATTACTTTCCAGTGAAAAACGGAGTACTCCAAAGGAATGTGTTGTCACCTATGCTGTTTATCCTCCTCATAGATTTTGTAATGCATAGAACAATTGGAGATGGTGGAGAAGGATTGGACTGGATTGGCAATAGAAAATTAGCTGACCTAGAGTATGCTGATGATGCTGTCCTTCTTAGTAGAACACCACAGGATTTGCAATGCTTGCTTGCCAGAATGCATGAAATATCACATGGGTTGGGCCTCAAGATAAATAGAAGAAAGATAAAGTTGATGGAAACAGAATATGCTATGGAAGATGAAATATCATTGGAAGGAGAAAGGATTAATGAGGTAGAATCATCTAAGTATCTGGGAACTATGATTTCCAATACAGGGTTATTAGAATTGGAGTTTAGTGAAAGATTGGTAAAAGAAAATCAGACAATGGCTAGTCTAAGTAAAATTTGGAAATCTAATCGCCTTAAATTACATATAAAAAGCAGGGTATATGTCAGTTTAGTGAGTTCTGTGTTAATGTGTGGACATGAGTCGTGGTATGACAATGAATAATTCTACAACAGATTTGGTAGATTTGAAAACAAAGCCCTCAGAACAATATTGGGAGTTAAATGGCAGTACAGGATTAGGAATGAAACTATAAGAGAGATTACTT
>NC_090739.1:102098803-102108803 GCF_036898095.1 Palaemon carinicauda | reverse complement strand
AACGTAAGGAGCCTCAAAATAGATGTCAAAGACCCTCTAATGCTAAAACTAAGGAGCCTCAAAATAGAGGTCAAACAGCCTCTAATGCTAAAAGTAAGGAGATTCAAAATAGAGGTCAAAGACCCTCTAATGCTAAACGTAAGAAACCTCAAAATAGATGTCAAAGAGCCTCTAATGCTTAAAGACTGAGGTGAAAGATCCCCTAATGCTAAAAGTAAGGAGCCTCAAAATAGAGGTCAAAGACCCTCTAATGCTAAACGTAAGAAGCCTCAAAATAGAGGTCAAAGACCCTCTAATGCTAAAAGTAAGGAGCCTCAAAATCGAGTTTAAAGAGCCTCTAATGCTAAAATCAAGGAGCCTCAAAATAGAGGTCAAAGAGCCTCTAATGCTAGAAGTGAGCAGCCTCAAAATAGAGGTCAAATAACCTCTAATACTAAAAGTAAGGAGCCTCAAAACAGAGGTCAAAGACTCTCTAATGCTAAATGCAAGAAGCCTCAAAATAGAGGTCAAAGAGAATCTAATGCTCAAAGTAAGGAGACTCAAAATAGAGGTCAAAGAGCCTCTAATGCTAAAAGTAAGGAGCCTCTAAATCGAGGTTAAAGAGCCTCTAATGCTAAATGTAAGGAGCCTCAAAATAGAGGTCAAAGAGCCTCTAATGCTAAAAGTAAGGAGCCTCAAAATCGAGGTTAAAAAGCCTCTAATGCTACAAGTAAGGAGCCTCAAAATAGAAGTCAAAGAGCTTCTAATGCATAAAGTATGGAGCCTAAAAATAGAGGTGAAAGAGCCTCTAATGCTAAAAGTAAGGAGCCTCAAAATAGAGATGAAAGAACCTCTAAAGCTAAACGCAAGAAGCCTCAAAATACAGGTCAAAGACCCTCTAATGCTTAAAGTAAGGAGCCTCAAAAGAGGTCAAAGAGCCTCTAATGCTAAAAGTAAGGAGCCTCAAAATAGAGGTCAAAGAGCCTCTAATGCTATAAGTATCGACCCTCAAATTAGAGGTCAAAGAACCTCTAATGCTAAAAGTAAGGAGCCTCTAAATAGAGGTCAAAGCGCATATGCAGATGATGTTACTCTCTTTGCATCAAATCCATCCCCTGAATGTAGATCTAGGGTTGGTGAATCCCTTAATAGAGATTTAGCTAGAATTAGTGCATGGTGCAAATTATGGGGTATGAAGTTGAATCCTAACAAAACTCAAAGTATGATTGTAAGTAGGTCAAGGACGGTGGTTCCTCAACATCCGGATCTCAGTATTGATATGTTCCTTTAAATATGTATGACTCTTTCAAAATTTTAGGTGTGATTCTCGACAGTAAATTTACTTTTGAGAAACATATAAGGTCTGTGTCTTCTTCAATTTCACAAAAAAATAGGCTTATTGGGAAAGTCTTTCAAGATTTTCGGTGATCAATCTATTCTGAAGAAGTGTTTTAACTCTTTCATTCTACCTTGTTTTGAGTATTGTTCTCTGTCTGGTCTTCAGCTGCTGATTCTCATCTTAATTTGTTGGACACAAACTTACGGTCTATTAAATTTCTTATTCCTGATCTAGATATTAATCTCTGGCACCGTCGTTCAATTAGTTCATTATGTATGTTGCATAAGATTTTTCACAACTCTGACCATCCTTTACATTCAGATCTCCCTGGACAATTCTATCCTGTTCGTAATACTAGGCAGGCAGTTAATTCTAATAGCCAGGACTTCTCCATCACGAGGCTCAATACTACGCAGTACTCTAGAAGTTTTATTCCAGCTGTGACCAAGTTGTGGAATGATCTTCCTAATCGGGTGGTTGAATCAGTAGAACTTCAAAAGTTCAAAGTTGGAGCAAATGCTTTTTTGTTGACCAGGAGGACATAGTCTTTTTATAGTTTATTTATGACATATTTGTTTTTGATGTTGTTGATAGTTTATTTATGACATGTCTGTTTTGACGTTGTTTCTTATTTTGAATGATTTATTGTTAATTTGTTCTCTTCATTTATTTATTTCCTTATTTCCTTTCCTCACTGGGCTATTTTTCCCTGTTGGAGCTCCTGGGCTTATAGAATCTTGCTTTTCCAACTAGGGTTGTAGCTTGGATAGTAATAATAATAATAATAATAATAATAATAATACTAAAAGTAAGTAGCCTCAAAATAGAGGTCAAAGAGCCTCTAATGCAGGAGATACTGCACCTTAAAATCGAGGTTAAGGAGCCTCTAATGCTAAAAGTAAGGAGCCTCAAAATAGAGGTCAAAGAGCCTCTAATGCTAAAATTAAGGAGCCTCAAAATAGAGGTCAAATACCCTCTAATGCTAAACGTAAGGAGCCTCGAAATAGAGGTCAAAGAGCCTCTAATGCTATATGCAAGAAGTCTCAAAATAGAGGTCAAAGACCCTCTAATGCTAAAAGTAAGGAGCCTCAAAATAGAGGTAAAAGAACCTCTAATACTAAAAGTAAGGAGCCTCAAAACAGAGGTCAAAGAGCCTCTAATGCTAAAAGTAAGGACCCTTAACATAAGAGGTCAAAGAGTCTCTAATACTAAAAGTAAGGAGCCTCAAAATAGAGGTCAAAGACCCTCTAATGCTAAACTAAGGAGCCTCTTAATAGAGGTCAAAGACCCTCTAATGCTAAAAGTAAGGAGCCTCAAAATAGAGGTCAAAGACCCACTAATGCTAAACATAAGGAGCCTCAAAATAGAGATCAAAGACCCTCTAATGCTAAAAGTAAGGAGCCTCAAAACAGAGGTCAAGGAGACTCTAATGCTAAAAGTAAGAGGCCTCAAAATAGAGGTCAAAGACCCTCTAATGCTAAAAGTAAGGATCCCCAAAATAGAGGTCAAAGAGACTCTAATGCTAAAAGTAATGAGCTTCAAAACAGAGATCAAAGACCCTCTAATGCTAAACGTAATTAGCCTCAAAATAGAGGTCAAAGACCCTCTAATGCTAAACGTAAGGAACCTCAAAATGGAGATCAAAGACCCTCTAATGCTAAAATTAAGGAGCCTCAAAATAGAGGTCAAAGAGACTCTAATGCTAAAAGTGAGTAGTCTGAAAATAGAAGTCAAAGAGCCTCTAATGCTAAACGAAAGGAGCCTCAAAATAGAGGTCAAAGACCCTCTAATGCTCAAAGTAAGAAGCCTCAAAATAGAGGTCAAAGACCCTCTAATGCTTAAAGTAAGGACCCTCAAAATAGAGGTCAAAGAGACTCTAATGCTAAAAGTGAGCAGTCTCAAAATAGAGGTCAAAGAGCCTCTAATACTAAACGTAAGGAGCCTCAAAATAGAGGTAAAAACTCTCTAATGCTCTAAGTAAGGAGCCTCAAAGTAGAGGTCAAAGACCCTCTAATGCTAAAAGTATGGAGCCTGAAAATGGAGTTCAAAGACCCTCTAATGCTAAAAGTAAGGAGCCTCAAAAAAGAGGTCAAAGAGCCTCTAATGCTAGAGGTAAAGCACTTCAAATTAGAGATCAAAGAACATATAATGCTATGATTATAGTACCTCAAAATAGAGGTCATAGAGCCCTTAATACTAAAGGTATGGCACCTCAATATAGAGCTCAACTATCCTCCAATGTTGGAAGTATGGCACCTCAAAATAAAAGGTCAAAGAGCCTCTAATGCTTGAGGTATGGTACCTCAAAATTGAGGCCAAATAGTCTGGCCTATTCTTATTATATTCACCCTACGCATTGACTTCCTGTGCGCCAGCGCTTTTCTGCGCCTTCACCAAAAACTGCTTCAGCAGAAACTGAGCACCAGCAGCACCCTGTGCGCCAACGCTCCAGTGCTCTCCTTCGCAATCGCGCGAGAGGCAAAAAGAATGAAAACTTTTTGACAGGTTAAAATTGCCTCGTTCCCCTCCCCGCAAACGCATGACAGCATGCCCACCGGGCAAAAAGGGAAGAGGCTTCACAGAAGGGTTCAAGATCCCGAAGATTCCATCTTCCAAGGCGAGACAAATGATTCCCCAAAAGAAAGGAAAGATGAATACTGTGAAGAACTGCAGAGTATAATAGGTGAGAACCTAGTGAGATATGAAAATTGTGATTAATGACTACAATGCTAAAGCTGGAAGGGATAATCAAGGGATAGAAAATGTGATGGGTGTTGAGGTTCTTGGCGAAGTTGCAAACCAAAATGGGGCACATTTTATAAGTTATTGTTCAACAAACAATCTTGTTACTGGAGGTACTCTTTTCCAGCACAAGGAGATCCACAAACATACAAGGACTTCACCATGTGGCAATTACAAATATCAAATAGATAACATAGCAATTGATAAAGAGAGAAGGAGGACTCTGGGAAATGTAACAAGCTACAGAGTTGCAGTTATTGGTAGTGATCACCAGCTCCCCACTGCCACACAAATATTAAAACTGAAAGAACCCAACAGAAATGTAGATAGAATACCTAAGTTTGATACAACTAAGCTTCTAGAGGATGAGCACAGACATCTTTGTAACTGAATGTAGAAATCGATTTACAGTCTTAAGAGACTTTAAGAGACGAAGTTTTGGGACATGCTGTTACAAGGAGAAAATAATGGATATCAAATGATACTTGGGATACTATAAAAAGAAGACAAAGACAGAAATTAATTTCTTAAAGTTTTCGAGGAAGTAATGAAAATTACAAGGCAGAGCATGCCAAGTATTTCAATATTGATAGTGAGGTCAAAAGAAATATCAGGAATGATTGGAGAGAATATTCAGACAAGAAAGCAGATGAGGCTGACAAAGCTATGAATTCAGGGAGTGGCTTTGTTGTAGAAATTGCTCTTGGAATTATTAATGAAATCTCTACGGGAAAAAAGAAGCATATACCCATCAAAAAGAAAGATGGATCTATTATAACAAAAGAACATGAAGAAAGGTAACGTTGGATTGAACACTTTAGTGAGGTCATGAATAGGAAATACGAAGGGAATAATTTGATTGATAACCCTGAAACTGATGAAGACCTTGATGTGCCCATGAATGGATTAGGTGTTTTTTGAAGTCAAAGCTATTCATAAAAAAACTCAAAAGATGGAAAGCCCTGGATACGAAGGAATAACTGCTGAGATGATATTGCCTGAAAATGAAGTGACTCCCAGATTACCTACAACATTATTTTGTAGAATGTGGTGTGAAGAGGCAAAGCCTTATGTATGGGAGCTAGGAGTGCTGGTGAAAATGACCAAAAAAGATCTGACTGATTGCAATCATTACAGAGGCATCACACTTACGTCAGTTGTCATGAAAAGATATAGAATGCTCATTCTAAAGAGACTAGAGAGAAAGATTGATGAAAAGTTGAGAGATGAACAAGCAGAATTTAGAAAAAGTAGAAGTTGTACTGACCAAATTTTCATTTAAGACATGTGGTACAGCAATATGTAGAATATAGAATTCCACTTTTGATGGTATATGTGGGCTATGAAAAAGCTTTTGATTATGTGCTCTGGCAAATTTTGTGGAGAGTCCTGCGACATTATGGAGTTCCTCTCAAATATGTAAATTTAATCGTCTGTTCATAAGCATAGCAAATGCAAAGTTAATGTTAGTGGCGTCTTATCAAACGAATTTCCAGTGAAAAGTGGAGTACTCTAAGGGAATGCGTTGTTACCTATGTTGTTTATCCTCCTCACAGATTTTGAAATGCATAGATCGGTTGGGGATGGTGGAGAAGGATTGGACTGGATTGGTAACAAAAAATTAGGAGACCTAGAGTATGCTGATGACTCTGTCCTAATCAGCAGAACACCACAGGGCTTGGAAAGCTTGCTTACCAGAATGCATAAAAAATCACATGAGGTTGGGCTCGAGATAAATAGAAGAAAGACAGATGATGAGAACGGAATATGCAATGGAAGATGAAATATCTTTGGAAGGATAAAGGATTAATGAGGTAGAATTATTTAAATATTTAGGAACTATGATATCTAATATAGGAGCTTTAGAATTTGAGTTTAATGAAAGATTGAAAAAAGCAAATCAGAGGATGGCTAGGTTAAGTCAAATTTGGAAATCAGGTCGCCTAAAATTACATATAATAATCAGGCAATATATCAGTTTAGTGAGATCGGTGTTACTGTATGGTTATGGTCGTGAATCTTGGTATATTAATGAAACTCATTTTGTAGATTTGAGAACAAAGCCCTCAGAAGAATATTGGGTGTTAAATGACAGGACAGGATTAGAAATGAAACTAAGAGAGATTACCCGAGCGCCACATGTGGATGAAATCATGGTGAGGGGTAGATGGAGATGATTTGGGGTGCTCTTTGTTCTCCCTAAGAGACTAGTTCACTAAACTTTAAACTGGCCTCCACAAGGCACTAGAAGGGTTGGAAGATTCAGGACTATAAAGCATGAAGTAGGATATTGTGATTGGAGAAGTAATGAATTAAAAGCTGAAGATAGAGACGACCAGCGAAATCTAATTGAGGCCCTTTGCGTCAAAAGGCGTGGGAGGAGATGATGGTGATGATACGTGGGCAATAGCTTCAAGTATATAGCTCAAGGCGAGTCACTTAGCCTCCTTCTTCCTCTAAAAACCCTTTTGTTGCTCTACCAATGCAAAATAATGGACGATCCTTAATATTTTCAAAAATAATTTGAATTTCTTTTTTATTTCTTTTATTTTAGGTATAAATAAATCCTTATCATTCACTATCGGGACTATCCTAGCAGTTCAATTATTACTATTTATTACCCTGGTCAATTTAGATTTATTTGTATTTACGTTAGTGTTTGCAGACATTTTTTTTCTTAAAGAATCGAGAGATATTTGGTTGCTTTGTATTTCCATGATTTGTCATGTTTTTCTCTCTCTTTCTTTGTGTTTTTCCTTTTATTTTTCTTCATTTCATCTTTTTTTTCTCAAATCTTCGATTGTATCCCTTTCTTTTGTAGGTAAAAGTATCTCTTTGATGGCTCGTTCATAGTATGAGCTAACAATGATAAGAATAAAAGGGATAGGTACAACTTGGGACGAATATTGTTTATGGGATCAGCTTTGCCCTTCCTTGATGTATCTGTTATGCTTTTCACTCTAATGTTGCTCCATTTAACAACATATCAAAAAGGCAATATGACAGTTATCAACATGGAAATTAGCAGGAACAGTGAAAATATATTCTATTTCAATTCCTGAAATTTTCATTTGGATATGTGAATTATTATAGGAACAATGTATATAGCAGAGCTTTTTTTTTTTTTTTTTTTTTAGATATTTCTAGCATTTGGGTTGACACCCCTCTCGAGGATGTTACCATGTTTTGGTCAATCTTTTTGAAGGTTTCACCCCCTGAGTGTCAACAGCTTTAAGAGAGTGTCCCCAGTATTAAATGACTTTTTGAAAATCATATCATAACCATCGAGCTAGAATGAAACTTTTTTTTTTTTAATGTAACTCTCAAGGTGTCACCACTTTTACTGCACCCCTTATGTCTTATTTTTAATTTTTATGATTACATATATGCATATTTATACATAAAAGTATATTTGTGTGCTCAAATACAAAGTTTGATTTACTTATTCATATAGTAAGGCAAAATTGGACAGTTTTCGAAACCATGGTCAGGCAAAATTGGACGGGCAAACTTCTCACTTTTTTTCTTGGCGAGGCAAAATTGGACAATCTTGGATTACGGACACAAAATTTATGTAAGTCTATAATTTTTTCTAGCATATTTATATATATAGGGACCACAAATTGTCATAGTTTGCCCAACTGAGCATTGACTCTTAACGGAGATACAGACGTGTCCAAAATTGCTTCACTGCCCAAAATTGCTTCACTGTCCAAAATTGCCTCGCCTCTGAGATATTGTTTTTATTACTGTAATACGAGAATTTCTAATTCTTTGATGATTATGAAACAAACCATTTTTATAGATGAGACCTCCCTCTCTTGAAAACATGTTTGGTATTTGGTCATAAATTATTAATATAGATTTTGTACAAAGGTTACTAAAAAGGTGTCCAAAATTGCCTCACCCTACTATATCTAGTTTGTTTGCTCCATATTTTTCTAGAAATATAAACAATTTAATCATTTTAATAAAGAGAAGTAGTAAGAATAAAGTCCAAAGTATAGAGTAGATTAGGTTCCCAATAATATATAATAATTAAAACCAGTGTTTGTATTATATTAATAAAAATGTTTTATAAAACATTTTTGGTGTAATAGTGCCAAGAAGGATGCAAGATTATGTTTTCAATGACGGTGACTGTCAACTGTTCAGTACCCTGGAAGAGAGAGAGAGAGAGAGAGAGAGAGAGAGAGAGAGAGAGAGAGAGAGAGAGAGAGAGAGAGAGAGAGAGGAGAGAGAGAGAGAGAGATAATTTGATGGTGAATTATTTTACTGCTATAAAACATCACAAATATTATTTTTCACTGCATGTATTGATGAATCAATAGATTATCATTATATCCCCATTTCTCGTAACTATTTTTCAAAACTTTTTATTTCCGCTATTTATAAATATTTTTTTTTCTTTTTTGTCTATATCTTTCGATAGTTATAATAACAAAGCAACCTAAATTTTTTAATAATTATCAATTGGCATTACAGGGCTGAATCACATTTCAGAGCTTTTATTAGGATATTAGTACGCAGAGATAAGGAATGTCTTCAACTTCGATCATCTCCACTGGTTTCATTGATTATTTATGATTATGTACAAGACTTGGGTGAAGAGCGCAGCATATCCATTGTACCTTCACGATTTATTGAGTTTTCGTTGCAGGTGGCTAACATGTGAAAGTGTTTATTGCCGGAGTCTTACTTATTAGTCAGGCTTTTAAAACGAAACCTGTTGGAGAAATCTTTCTTTTTCCGTTATACATTTACCTTGAAAGGGTAGATTCAAATGAAAAGAGGTGAAGATGCCAGGCTGGACCCAAACTCTTGACCAAGCAGTTGTTGGGAACCAATAAGAACGGCGTCCTTGTGTGTCATAATCTGAAATCGATCAAAGTTCCAGAAACTCGCAGATTGAGTGCAGAGCCATTAGTCTAAGCTGTATCTTAGTGGGCTCTGTCAAACTTAGAAACAGATTGAACTAGATATCTCGAAATGGATGTGTGCAGCGAGTCAAATACTGCCGAGCTTTAGCAAATATTGAGTCTATATATATATATATATATATATATATATATATATATATATATATATATATATATATATATATATATATATATATATATATATATAAACAAATGCAGCCGTTTCTAGGCCACTGCAAGACATGTCTCAGACACGTCATTATTCAGATGTGGGGTTTGGCCACTTCCATCACCATGCTAGCCACTGCGGACTTGTATAGATTGGTGATTGTGGGATATTTTAGTGTGATCGCTCACAACAAACGAGCTCAGTATGGGTAGTTCTGACAGTTACAGCTTTAATGATTATGGCGATTCATATATATGTGTCCAAATGTGTGGGTGCGTGGGTTAGTTTAAAACGACTGATATTCTCCTTTTACTCTTCCAGAAATATCGTCTTTGCTAATCATTTCAATCAAGTAGAATTTCTATCAGTTCCATATTTTCTATGTAATGTTCTGAGCCATAAGTCTTATCTTTTGTAGGCTTTTTTATGCATAGCTTATTTTTTTTTTTTTTTTTTTTTTTTTTTATACAATGGGAACATCTTGCATACATTCCATTAGCAGTTTACATATAATCCTAAGCTCTCACGGGAATATAGACTATCCCTAGATAAGTTATAAAGATTTTCTGTCTCTGAGACTCGAAACTCGCTTGTGGATCAGTATAGTATTTCAAAGACAGCTACAGATAGTAGAGAATTATATACCAAAAATAGAATGGAAAATATTTTCGTAGAAGCTGTTGGAATTTATTTTTAGATAATGATTTTATTGGGTATATAATAGGTTTCTTTTTTGCATCCCTGATAGTATTTATATTCCAGCATTTGAAGCGATACGGAGAGTTTAGAGTAAACACTTGCCACCAAAGGAATAAGTTTTGTTTTTCAATTATTTCGACAACAGCTCAAAAT
>NC_090739.1:102066303-102088803 GCF_036898095.1 Palaemon carinicauda | reverse complement strand
TGTATATGTAGGTGCAAGACATCGAATTTGACGCACAATAATATATATATATATATATATATATATATATATATATATATATATATATATATATATATATATATATATATCCCTGCCAACAAGAATTTGGAAATATGTTTACAATCCCAAGAGAATCTCTTCCCACCTGAAACAGTTTCATTCTGAAAATCATAATCAATTCCATTACCCCTACATAAAGTATCTTATTAATAGGCTATTTGTGATTTGAATGGCGAAAACAATAACAGAGAATATATCATAAAACTAAAATAGAATCAGTTTACATCAATAATGCAACTTTCAGTTTGAGGAACTAAATCAAAATTATTCTGTGAATGCAAATCTCACTATTTTGATATAGAAAGGAGGTTACAATTGTCTTCAAAGAGAGAGAGAGAGAGAGAGAGAGAGAGAGAGAGAGAGAGAGAGAGAGAGAGAGAGAGAGAGAGAGAGAGAGACGCAAATGGTGTAATATGTAAAGATTACCTGTTCAAATTCTCTCTCTCTCTGGTGTAACTTCACGATATGAAAATTAATATGTAAAAATTACCTGTTGAAATCTCTCTCTCTCTCTCTCTCTCTCTCTCTCTCTCTCTCTCTCTCTCTCTCTCTCTCTCTCTCTCTCTCTCTCTGCCTTCAACACAGCAATATCCAGCACTTTAATCTCAAACTTACATTAAAAAATTACTATTAAAACTTTAGAAATACATATAATTTCTGTTCAAATATACATTCCAACAAAAATAAATATCACGTACACAAAAAACAAAGAAACATCTCTTTAAATCACCATGGAGAGCTGTTGACTTGGAAAACAACAGATGGTAAAATCTGTTTTGTTTTAAAGTGGCACAAAACGACAAAGAGACAGACAGAAAAAGATTTATGGCAAACAAATATTTACCCGTTTTTTATAACATACTGAAGCATTTACTGATGAAACCATGCATAGAAGTCAAATAGATATCGAAAAAGATTTTATTTGTAATAGGAGGCCATACAAGGATCAATGAATATTTCATCTTAATGGTTTTGCATTGTTAACGAAAACCGTTATCTTAATAATACCAGACAAATAAATGTAATTGCCGTTTTGCTTTTACTAAGTCACTTCATTGCATTTGAAATAAGTCACACATATTCAATAATTGAGTAATAATCTCTGTCTCGTATTAAATGTTATATCTGCACCTTCGAATATATATTTCTTGATGGTCACCTCAATATGGCACACACAAATAAAGCTAAAAATATGTTGCGTATCTTATTTGACCCTTACCAAATCCCGCGTAGTTTCTTCTAACTTCTATTGGCAATATTTTGATTCATATTGATGTTGAAATCTATCCATAGATTGTGACAAGTCTAGTAAATCTGCGAAAAAGATGATGTTATCACCGGTAAGACTTTGATATATGTATGAAAACAAACAGATAAATGCCGGTGTAGATTTGTATATTGATTCTTTAATGGACATACTGCGATTATGTCATTCTTCACCCGCAATAAAAAAAAAATATATTGTAAAACTCAAGTATATAAGTTCATAGTATTTAAGCACACGTCCACAGATGTCTTAAGCCTTTTAATAAAACCCATTTAATGTGAATAAAACCGAGAAATACTTGAGATTAAGTGAAAATATTGGGAGAAAATTTAAGGGAACTGGATCGTTTAACTTAGTATTTTAACCTGTATCAAAATCAAGAGCATCTACACCAATACTAATCAGTGCTGATATTATAAAATTCCACTGATACTTTCATGCAAATACTCTGCATAAATGCTGCAATGAACCGACTATAAAAGGTCATTTATCTTAGTAAGGTCTACATCAAGGTTACCACTTTTAATTTAAAAGGAACTATCAATTTCCAGCTATTTTCAAATTTTTCATGTGATGTAAGTAGTGTATGTTCGAATCATTTTCTCTACATAGTTTTGATTTAGTCACGTGATGCATTACCTTAGTTACTGGAATAATCAGAGAAAATATAAATAAACAACAGTTGCCAGGATCTCTTGCGACCATATCTAATACTAGTCTAAAAAGAAATGTATCTAGTTAATATTAACGAAACCATTACCGTATTTTTCTTTCCGGAAATGTGTTTTATTTGAAAGAAAAAAATAGGATACATGAAACCCTAGTAAATAATGGTTTGACCTTTGCAACATGGCCTAAATAACATTTTTAAAATAATTATCATTCATATGTTTAGTTTGAATTTGGTAAAACTATCTAATTCTTTAGAAATTCTTTATTACAAAAAAAATATGTATATTCCACCTCCTTCGCTATATCACCTATTGTATCTTTCTACTAATATTCTCGGTGATATTATCACATGAAATATCTTAAAACCTTTTTACACTTAAGAGCTTCATCTCCGACTTGAGCTTTTGTTACGTAAATAGAACTCCCACTCTTTTCATAGAGGCATTAGGAATTATTTTTGCTGTTATACAGTAACATAATCAAGAATTGCTCCTTTAAACTAATGTTGCAATACAAAGAATATATAGACGGATGTGCACTATATCCCAATTAAGAATTACGAATGAAAACTTAACATGAAAGCAAATTCCCCTAGTATATTAATTCATTTGTAAACTAAAATACAGTTTTATTTTCCCTTTCTGGATAACCATATAAAGTTGAACATAAAGAGAAAATGAAGTGAAAAAGGCAACGTAAATTAGTGAGAAGCAATAATTGGCTGCTAAAGTTTCCCCTTCAAACTGTAATTGTCGTTTTCCTGACTAAAATGAAGGTTGTATTTTCAATTATCATTATTTAATTTCTAATTTCAAGGTGCAAGTCTCCGGTAGTCATGTATATGAAAAACTTTTTATTTTATTGAATGTTTGCCTTAATCTTGAAAGTATTGCTATTAATATATGTAATCACTATTAGGTAATTTTGACAGTATTTTTTCTTGGTTCGTTTGAAAATCTACTCAATAATGATAATGATAATAATAATAATAATAGTAATAAAATAGTACTACTACTACTACTACTACTACTACTACTACTACTACTACTAATAATAATAATAATAATAATAATAATAATAATAATAAAGGTAAATATAATCATCCAAACACCGTATCAAATACATATCAGGCAATAAAAATTTTTTAATGAATTTACACTAGATATTATCTTGCCTCTGCATATAAATTCATGCCTTGTTCCAATATGAGCAATTTTGAAATTTTTATTCAGTAATTAAATCTAATTCCTAATTTGTATGTGTCATATCGCCTAAAAGCTGAGTATATAAAAAAGAAAAAGCTTTTGTAGGCGCATATCTGCAATACATGTCAGTTCTAATTTCATATATATGTTATTGTACCCTAGTTATTTTTCCATAAATAACTAAATGCTAATTAAAGTCTCTTTTTTATTTTTTATGAAATGTTATTAATCATCTATTTAATGTTTGTTACTTTCCAATGCGTAAAAATCTATTTTCAATGAACTTGAAAACTTTATGGTACATTAATCACGACTGCTAAAGGTCCATCGGATTTTTATTTCAGTTTAATATCAATAAAACTCATGTGTTTCCAGGATGTTTCATCTATTATTCAGCAATTTGAATATACAAGTATTTGTATTATTACAAAAAAAAAAAAAAAGAAACAAATGCAATCAAGGCAAAGCAACAATAAAGAAAATCACGTAATTCCACAGCTGATTCTATATTTAATTTTTTCCGTGATGGTTAGGGAAGAATATTATTTTCACGAAGCTACAACAGGTCGTTGAAAAGTCCCAGGAAAAACAGTCAAGTATTTTTTCACCCGAGATGTTCAGATTACGAAAGGAACAAAAAATCCCATTATTTTCATCCTGGAACAATGGGGCTTCCAGTTTCTTTTACTCTTCTTTTTTATTTGTGGTTTTGACTTTTTTATTAAAATGGATGCAGAGATTTTCCTTCATAGTGTGTCACCGAGGAAAATCAGTCGTTTGCTTCGTATATCCTTTATAGATTATTTATTTTTACAATGATACAATGTAACTTTGGACGCGTTATGATTCAATTCTTATTGCTAAATGTTTTATCATAACGCCTTTCATTACTAAAAGGAATAATCAATATAAGTGAACAGGTATTATTATTATTGAATAATCAATATAAGTGAACAGATATTATTATTATTGAATAATCAATATAAGTGAACAGGTATTATCATTATTGAATAATCAATATAAGTGAACAGGTATTATTATTATTGAATAATCAATATAATGAACAGGTATTATTATTATTATTATTATTATTATTATTATTATTATTATTATTATTATTACTTTCTAAGCTACAACCCGAGTAGGGAAAGCCGGAAGCTATAAGCCCAAGGGCTTCAACAGGGAAAAATAGCCCAGTGAGAATAGGAAACACGCAATAAATAAACTACAAGAGAAGTAATGTACAATAAATAGAAAATATGATTAGAATGGTACCAATATTACAGCAGATATCTAATATGTAAAATATAGAAAACTTCATAAAATAAGCGGAAGAAAAATAAGATAGAATAGGGTGTCCCAGAGTACCCTCAAGCAAGAGAACTCTAAATAATGACAGTAGAAGACCATGGTACAGAGGCTATGGCACTACCCAAGACTAGAGAACAATGGTTTAATTTTGGAGTGTCCTTCTCTTACAAGAACTGCTCCCCTATGCGAAGAGAAATTGTTTGGTAATCTCAGCGTTGTCAGGTGTATGATTACAGAAGAGAACGGGGAAAGAAAAGGCCAGACTATTCGGTGTATTTGTAGGCAAAGGAATAATGAGCCGTAAACATTTGTCAGCAATAATAAGCAATGATTCCTAGTTTTATTCAAGTAATATTTCATATTCAGAGAAATTATCATAATTATAGAAAAACAAGAAATTGTCCGGGATAGGAAACGAAGATGTTTACTCACCGAGATAAACTCATCACTAAACTGGAATTAAATGAGGTATTAATATCTCAATAGAATTCTGAGACGTAAGCACACAAATAGACATTCATGCGAGAAATCTAGGGTCGTGGTGGCCGATATGGTAACGTCCCTGACTGGTGATCACCAGATTGGGGCTCGAGTTCTGCTCAAAATCGTTAGTTCCTTTGGTCGTTGCAACCTCTCCATCTTTGTGAGCTAAGGATGAGAGGTTTGGGGGAGCCTATAGGTCTATCTGCTGACTCATCAGCTGCCAGTGCCTGGCTTTCCTTGGTCATAGCTTGAGTGGAGAGGGGGGTTTGGGCGCTGATCATATGTATATGTTAAATCTCTATGGAATTGTCCTGATTGATAGGGTAACGTCACTGTCCCTTGCCTCTGCCATTCCGGAGAGGAATTTAAAAATCTAAAAATATAACAGGAGGCCGAAATCCATACTAAATAATTCTGAATAATAAATTCTTGTCAGTTTGAAATAAAACCATAATTCATCTTAATAAAATTCTGAGAAGTTAAATATATACGCAGTAATTTACGGGTAGAGGAAAATATAATGCGAACTCACTATATTATAAAACGGAAATTACTGTAACACTCAAACCCGACATTTAAACTACAAAAAGAAAAAAAATCTTGAACAAACAATATCAAAGAGAAAGACACGAGTCATAAAGAAAAAAGATCGAGCAAAAATGACACAAGGAAACAACATTATGAAGTTAATTCTTGTGATATGAAAACTCGTCGAGACGTCATTAAGAAAATGAGCTCAAGAAATACCTTGAGGTTTTAGCATTTGCAGAAAAACGTTGTGGAATAAAAAATCTGGTATGTTTAGCTTTTTACTTGTTTTATTCTATGGTCACCAAAGAAATATAAGTGGAGTAAAATCGATATCTTAAAACAGCCCCCCACCCCAAAAAAAAAATATTATACACAAGGTTTTAGCAAAAAACCGCAACATTCTTTTCAATAAAATTAAACGAGTCACCTAGTTAGGATTCTTTTTTTCTAATTTCTTTTCTTTAAAATAAGTTATAATTTTTGCAACCATATGCAATTTCATAACTTCCGGAAGTCGGTCTTGGAGGCAACTACGTAAATAGCCTTACTCTCATAAAGTTTCTAATTTTCCATTTTGAATATCAGCTTCGTCTTTCTTTAGCAAAACTGTTTACTATCTTTTCATCAGTTTACTCTTTATTTTGATAATAGTAACTCCTTACTGTCAAACTTGACTCTTATCTCCTATATAAAATACGTCATTCAAGTGAGACTTCTTTAATAAGGACCAGAATCCAGAATCCCATGTAAATGTTCCTTCATTTTGCATATAAATATGGGACTTTGGTGAGAGTGGCTGTCCCCGATTTGGCTAACGGCAAGTATAAACAGAGAGCTAATTTCCCACAAAATCTCGCCAGCTACCGACAAATTATGGGGATACAAATTGTGTTTCACCAAACAGAGATTTGCAGACTGTTTTGCTTATATTACATCGTAGCGGAGTTCAGTTTATTTTCTTATATATATCTACATATCTCTTCATTTATGTATTATTTTTGTCTATTCAAATATAACTTATTTTATCTATTCATTTATTTTTTTTTTTTCATGAGGACGTTTTATAAGATTTGGCTAATTATGCTAATGGTATTTTTTCTAAATGTTTCCCGAAAATATAAATACACTACTTGGAATGCATAGCGCTTACGATTCTCAAATAATGATGTGCCCCGTAGATCCTATCTCGGACAATAATACATTCATGAGGCTATACGCATCTTTAGTACACACACACACAAACACACACATACACACACATAGTTTTCCCGGAGCTTATTTCCTGCTGGGGCTGTTAGACCAGCAGCCATAGCCCTCAAAAAAGTATTTTGTGTAGTTTCCCAGATTCTGAATTATGTTAGGTTCATCATTGCAGCTTATTTATCTTGTCTTTGATTGTGTTCACTTCAATATATAAAAGTTCTTTTACGAGACACTTTATTTTAAAATTTCTGAAATGTTATTTCCATATTGATGCTAATGTTTATGAATCACATGCAATACTATTGCCTGTTTTATTTCACATCCCAAGAGTAATGACTTCTGAAGTAACAGTCTCAAAAGAAATATAAACAGAAAGAGACGTATAAACAAAGACAATCAGACAAACAGAAAATGCACCATAGTAATAAAACGACGACATTCTCCTTAAGGCTTCATTCTTTTCAGAAAGAAACAAAAAATTTGAATTCATTAACTTGCAATTACGGGTAAATGAACTTCATTGTTGCTGACTATGGAGAACTGTTCGGTATACGAAATTTCTGAATGCAACGTATCACTCAGGTATCTTCATTTCATGGAATATGCAAGTGATGGTTCTATTACTTTTCTATGAGTAATCATGATAAAAAAAATAGTAATAATAATAAAGAATTATTATTATTATTATTATTATCATTATTATTATAGTTGAAGTAGTAATCTTTGTACTTTACTACTACTACTACTACTACTAGTACTACTACTACTACTACTACTACTACTACTAATAATAATAATAATAATAATAATAATAATAATAGGTGGAGTTGAATACTATGGCTGCATCGGCAGAATTCAATTTCTTGTCCAATTTCTCGATTCTACGGACAATTCTCTTTTCATGGTTGCTACATTCAGTTAGCAAGGTGGCGAAGGTCATCAGGTGGGTGAATGATACAATTCAGGTTAAGGTTGGATGTGATTAATACAAGTACAAGTAATACTCAAAAATTACAACAGGTAAAGTCAGGAGTGGAGTGCGACGCGTTTCGGAACTGCTTGCTGCGTCTTCAGGCGAGAAGTGAGGTTCTGGCTGGATCTGGGTCCTTATATATCCCGGCTCTGGTTCGTAGAGAGGGGCCTCGAATTTTGATTGGTCGATCGAAGGTTATAGTCTCGGGTGGCAGATGTACGACGAGCTTGGCTCTGCCTCCCAGGCTGAGAGGTTGGAAGGAATCCTGAATCCTGATTGGTCAAGACGCGCTCCAAGCCCGCCAAAAAGTCAGGCAGGCTCCTCTCTCGCTCAGTGGACTGGGCTGAGAGAGGTATTCGAGCTCCCTGATTGGCTGCGGCGCGCGCCGAGACGGGCTCAATGTCAGGCAGCCCATTCCCCCAGCCAGCAGACTGGAATTCCGGACCATGCTCGCCGCCAAAATCAGCATTCGGCCTGACGATTTCTCCATTTGTGGGGGTGTCAGGATTGGGGTTGTCATCGTTCTGGGGGTCTTGTTCTTGGTTCCTAGCGTTGGTACGTCGACAGGATGGTAGGAGGAACATCTCTTGAGTCGTATTCAACGCTGGTTTCTCGTTCTGGATTAACAGATCTTCCAATATTTGTAAGCGCCTGCTGTCCGGGGGGGCTGCCGATAATTTTGGTATTGGCGACGATGTCTGCCCGGCTAATTTGGGTGTTATGTCGCTGTAGAGCATGATTTCTTATAGCACCTTGCTGGACGTGGCACGAAGTCCTCTTCGAAAGTTTCATAGTAGTCATACCTATGTATTTGCCGGGGCATCCTCGGACTGGGCATTGGTAAGAGTAGACTACATTTGTCTTCTTCAGAGGACCGTTCTCAGGGGGCACTGGATTGTTTCTTATGATCAAGCTGCGGGTTTTTCAGTCTGGTAATAGATGATGAGTTTCACTTTCGTGGTCTCATCAGTGGGTGACACGTTGTTAGTGATGATGTCTTTAATGGCCTTCTCATCCTGCTGATATTCTGCATGCATGAGGCCTCTGTAGTAAAGCTTGATGTCTCTAGATCCGTTGGTGGGGGTTGTCGGACCTATCTCTAGTGCTGTAGGACCCCTGGCTGGCGCTGTCAGACCCTTCCACCGCAGAGGACCCATACCACTTCTTTATAGCTGTCCTCACTTCACGCTGGACTTGTTTGTTGCTGTAGCCGTTGTTGATGAGGACCTGTGCGGCCCTTTCCAGCTCCTTGTGGGTGTCAGTCCATGACGAGCAGTGTGACAAGGCCCTGCGTACAAAGGCCTTGATGGTCGAGGCCCTGTAGCGGGCAGGACATTCACTTTCGCCATTTAAACACATGCCGAGATTTGTGGGCTTAGTGTAGACGATGGTCTGGAATCCCTCGTTGGTGGAAGAAATCAAGACATCCAGGAACGGGAGGCTGTTGTCGACGCTGTTCTCAAGGGTGAAGTGGAGGACGCTGTTGTCCTCAAAGGTCCTCCTTAGGTTCTCGATGGCTTGGGTGAACGTAGCTTTGATGAAAGTGTCGTCAATATAACGATCCCGGGACCCTTTCATACAGAAAAAACCTTCTCCAACGCCAACTCCAGCAAAAGAAGGCCCTGAAGGACGAGCTCTACGCCCTTCGGGTCCGCCTTGATGATGAATGGGCCAGCTTGAAGGATGGAGGAGAAGCCAAGCTCACTACTGACGTCCCCCTCGAGGTTGACAGCGACCCCGAGGACGAGGACGCCCCTGATGACAACGCCCATAATGATCGACGCCCCGATATCGACAACCCCAACCATGAAGAGGACCTTGGAGGTGGCCTGAGCTACCCCAACAACATTATCCATGCCTTACAAGTCCTTAAGGAGAGGGACTTGAAGAAGAGGAGGAGGACCATCTTGAGGAAGCTGGTCACTCTTAATGGCGGAAAGCTGTGGATCCCAGAGGTCCGCCAGGAATACATTAACATCTCCAGCTACGTCCCTACGCCAGCACAGGAGCAGATACTCAAGATGGGCCTCAACTGCCACTTCATCACCCGACCGAGACCAACTGACAAGCGCCTGAAGATGGAATTACTCCTAGATTCCATCCTCAACCTCCAAGAACGTGGTGCCCTCCGGACGACTGACGCCCTTCAGCCACTTCTGCTCGCCGAGGCCCTTACTGATAGGGGCAGATACAGCAGTGGCATCGTTTCTAAGGAGATGAGAGCTGCTGCTAAAGAGCTCAAACGAGTAGCTGATGTTACCGTCTGTCGGGCCGACAAGACAGCTGCCTTTGTACTCATCAACACCCACGAGTACCACGAGAAATTGGACGCCATCCTTGCCGACCAATATTTTCCATATACCCAATCTACTGCAAAGGGAGTCTGTCCTCTGTGACCAAGAAATTCCAGCTTGCCACATAGGGGTGCTGGACATCAGGCAGTAGCAGATTAACCAGATGATATTAATTTTCTTTGCTATGTCCAGGCTGAATTGTGGATCTTGTGAATATTTTTAAAATTTGAACCTCGACAGTGATGGCTTTCTTTTATATGGCATGATTTGTCGCTGAGGCGCGTCAAATATTCGTCGACTTTTCACAGGTACTTGGTCAGTAGTTGCATCAGTATTTGTGGTCCCTTCAGTCTCAGCACCTTGCATCACACCTGCAGCAGGCCTATTCTGGTAGCATATCACAATGGTGTCATGAAGAGTGTCTTTGCCAGATAGGGTTTCTGTCAGCTCGTCATAATTATCCCAAGCAAGACCTGTGGAGAGACCAACTTGAGGTAAAAGCATATCAGGTAAAAGCTGCCCTTCTGCTGTGATTTTTGACGCTATATCCATCTCAATTGATTCAGCTGTGTGATAACTTACCGCATGACCCTAGTGATTAGGAATTTCCACAACTCTGCGACTACCTGTGAGGCTTTTCATTCCGACTCCCAGATGCTTGGATGGTTTTACTCATCCCCGGCTGGTACAGAAAATAACATCCTGGGATAGTGAGACTACCCTCCGTTTTACTTATTCATTAGTTTTATCTTTATTCTGCAAGACACAGAGAAGTGTGGTAAAAACCAAATGAAGAAGGTCTGGAATTTCTACTTGGCCTTTCTTAAAATCCTCAAGTGACAAGGACACAGGCAATTCAGGTGCACACTTACAAATTTCAAGGATGTTAAAACGCAATGTAGAGGCTGTTTTTATAATGTTTTAAAGGCAAACAGGTGCACACACAAAGTCAATAAAACAAATCTCAGCAATATTGGTGAACCATCTATCAACTAAATTTGAAACAGTTTGAAGAGTAAATTTCACAGGAACCGTTCAATAATGACTTTTGTCATACCAGTCATATTGCTGGAATAGATCCCATATTTTTCAAAAAACTTTATTTATGTCTCTTCTTTATATTGTATTCATATTTAGTAAACCCTGGGCAAATTTTGATGTCTTATTTAGCCAAAATACAGCTAAAACCCAAAACCGGCATTGCAAAAGGCTGATCTTGATCTTTTGACCCTTGGTGAACCCCAATAAGCATTTAATTAATGTTGTTTGATATGAAATAGATCTGCAGATCAATAGCATCATTTTGGTATATAGTTCTTTATTCTAGACCCAGTATGAAAGGAGCTGCAGCCAATTTACTGTCCTCCACCCCCATATTTTGCCGAAAAATTAAAAGTCCGTTTTCGGACAAAAGGAGTTAATAAAATCCACACCCACCCCTGCCCAACTTAAAGATACCCATTTTTGGATGTCCCATGGTAGACCCTTTCAAAAAATGCCCACTAGAATTTTGGTCATCTCCGGTAAATAATGGCTACTAGCTCTTGGACTATTTCTTGGTATTAAGTATTATTCTTTTTTTTATGTTTCATTTTGGTTTATTTCTTGAATATTGTATCTTCAAGTAATATGTGTATGTAATTATAATAATATTTTCTACGTTCAGCTGTTTTTCATAAGAGAGAACTTTAGACTTTGCCTCTGAATCAGGCTGTGAGCAAATCATAAATGAAGCTACTCACAGGTCTTGTAATTGCTTGGACCTCGTATACACTGACTGACTCCCCTGACGTTATAACTAGTAAGGTTGGTTCTCCAGTCGGGACATCTGATCATGCCTTGATTTCATTAGTAATTTGTATGAAATCCCAAGTAGACTGGAATGGGATTTTGCATGGTCTTTTGTGGTTGAAATGGTCACAATTTTATAATAGTGTGGATCCTGTTGTCCCTTTGAATGAGAATCTAGTCAACATAATTGATTGGGGTATCCCTTCTCGTGTGGTAAGGTACCGAGTGAAGGACAATCCATGGTTCAATGTGATTGTAGACGTGCTTATTTGGAGAAGCAGGAGGCCTATCACCTTTGGAAGGGTAACAGATCAGATTTGACCTAGGACAACTATACTCAGCTTCGAGCTTTTGCTCTGAGAGTTTATGCCTCAACTGAAAAGGAGTACAATTTAACCACAAAAGAAACACTTTCTGGTACAACTCAGGAGCATAAATGGTGGTCTACCCTTCAATCTGCACTCTTTGGTGTAGATGGAACAGTTCCTCATTTACTTAAACCAGATGGCTCAGTCACTCACAGTCCAAAGGAAGAGGCAACCATTTTGGCTGATGTTTTTGACAGTAAACAGAGTAATGAAAAACTTGAACTTCCTCATTCCTGTTTTCCTGAGGCTAAACTAACTAGTTAAGCTTTTCGATCTCGTGAGATTATAGCTCTGTTGATGGACCTTGATGCTTATGGAGGTATAGACCCAAATGGTATTTTTCCTTTGTTTTTTATAAAGACTGCAGATTTCTTAGCTCCAAAGTTATCTGTTATTTTGCGCAAGTTTGCAAGAGGAGGGACTTTTAGCACTTGTTGGAGAATTAGTAATGTTACTCCTCTATGTAAATGTGTTTGTGGTAGCTCAAGTCCCACTGATTACTGCCCAATTTCCATAACTCCCATATTATCTAAAGTTTTTGAACGACTTCTGGCAAAACGTCTTGATAGGTTTGCTGAAGGTAATCATCTACTGCCTAGTTTGCAATTTGGTTTTTGTAAAGGCCTTGGAGCATGTGATGCCCTTCTTACAATCTCCAATGCTGTACAGAAATCCCTTGATTGTGATCAGGAAGTTCGAATGATTGGCCTTGATTTCAGTGCTGCCTTTGACCGTGTTAATCACGATGCCCTTGTTTTCAAACTGAAACTGTTGGGAGTGGGTGGGTCGTTTCTTAGCATTATTATTGATTTTTTAAGTAATAGATCTCAAAGAGTTGTTGTTGATGGGCACCATAGTGAGCATAAGAATGTGATATCCGGTGTTCCACAGGGTAGTGTTCTTGGCCCATTACTTTTCATACTATATACACATGACATGTGGTTTGGCCTAGACAACAAGCTTGTTGCATATGAAGATGATGCTACTCTCTTTGCATCAATTCCATCCCCTGAATGTAGATTTGGGGTTGGTGAATCCCTTAATAGATATTTAGCTAAAATTAGTGCAAGGTGCAAATTATGGGGCATGAAGCTGAATCCTAACAAAACTCAAAGTATGATTGTAAGTAGGTCAAGAACGGTGGCTCCTCAACATCCAGATCTTAGTATTGATAATGTTTCTTCAAATTTGTAAGACTTTTAAAATTTTAGGTGTGATTCTCGACAGCAAATTTACTTTTGAGGAACACATTAGGTCTGTGTCTTCTTCAATTGCACAAAAAATTGGCTTATTGAGAAGGTCTTACAAGGTTTTCGGTGATCAATCTATTCTGAAGAAGTGTTTTAATTCTTTCATTCTACCTTGTTTCGAGCACTGTTCTCCTGTCCGGTCTTCAGCTGCTGATTCTCATCTTAATTTACTGGACAGAAACTTACGGTCTATTAAATTTCTTATTCCTGATCTAGATATTAATCTTTGGCACCGTCGTTCAATTAGTTCATTATGCATGTTGCATAAGATTTTTCATAACTCTGACCATCCTTTACATTTAGAACTCCCTGGACAATTCTATCCTGTTCGTAATACTAGGCAGGCAGTTAATTATAATAGCCAGGCCTTCTCCATCATGAGGCTCAATACTACACAGTATTCTAGAAGTTTTATTCCAGCTGTTACCAAGTTGTAGAATGATCTTCCAAATCGGGTAGTTGAATCAGTAGAACTTCAAAAGTTCAAAGTTGGAGCAAATGTTTTAATGTTGACCAGGGTGACATGAGTCTTTTTATTGTTTATATATGACATATCTGTTTTTGACGTTGTTAATAGTTTATATAGGACATATCTGTTTTGACGATGATACTGTTTTTAGAATGATATATTGTAGTTTCTTCTCATCATTTATTTATTTCCTTATTTCCTTTCTTCACGGCTATTTTTCCCTGTTGGAGCCCTTGGGCTTATAGCATTTTGCTTTTCCAACTAGCGTTGTAGCTTGGCTAGTAATAATAATAATAATAAAGATGATAACCTCAAAGAAATAATAAGCTGCACAACGCTCACTACTAACAACAGAGGCTTTTTAAGAAGTTTGTAAAACACACGCACATACATATGCGTAGTTGCAGCCCTAAAGGTTTAAAGGTCGCTCATGAATGGCAGAGGCAAGGTACAGTTACATTGCCCTACCAAGTCCCCTCTCCACTCAAGCTAGGACCAAGGACGGCCAGGCAATGGCTGCTGATGACCCAGCAGATAGACCTATAGGCTCCCCCAAACCGTCAATCCTTAGACCACTGGGATGGTGAGGTGGCAACGACCAAAGAACCTAACGAGTTTGAACAGGACTCGAACCCCAGTCTAGCGTTCACCAGTCAGGGACGTTACCACATCGGCCACCACAACCTTAATGATGAAAGAAATTTTAATAAAAACAGACCTTGTGAATAGAGGTTTTTATCAAATCGGCTCGAAAGGTTTTATATTGTCCCCTATAGCGTCCAGAGAGGCGCTTTTAGTTGAAAAGAAATAGATAAGGGACGCTAAAAGTGTTTCTACCTAAAAGTATAATGGGCTTGGATAAAACCAAATAAATAATATATGAAGTTGTCTTGACCAAGATATATGTCATTTACGCAAAAAAAAAAAAAAAAAAAAAAAAAAAAAAAAAAAAAAAAAAAAAAAAAAAAAATAATTTATGAAAATAAACAAATTACCCAAACTTTGTTTTTGCCACAAAACAGTCTTTCACAGCTGCTTTCCTTTAAAAGAATTTACAAACTACCTCAAATGTATCACCAACATTTTTTTCGATAATAAAGTTTTTCCTCGTGGAAATTGTTCGGTTAATTAAAAAGAATACCACTAACTCAGCTGAATCATTAAGGATTATTTTTGTTTAGTTATATGAATTAATGGTGCATTCTCCACCAATTATGTTTCAAGTGAAAAATATTATTTCCTGAAAAATAAATAAGAGTTATTTTGTGCCTAATTACTTATGCATTTCTATAATATAATATGTTACATTCCTGTTGCAATACACTGGCATTAATATCAATGAAAATCACTCTTATACCAAACTTAATTTTTAGTAAAAATAAATCTTCCCGTTATACTTCTCAAATCAATATTTTGATTGTGAAATTTAGCCAAATTGTCTTTTTGTTGCAATTATAATTTTCCATATAAAAAGGAAATTCTACGGCACTCCCCATGTCTCTTTGTTTATTTCTGGACGATAACAACCAGCTTCTTTTTAATAAATAGCCAAAGATTATTTTTTCTTTTGCTAAGAAAGAGATTTTTATATCAAGAACCCCGAAAAAGTGGAATGCAATTGGCTCTCTGAAATATTAATGGATTTTCTGATGGTGGAAAGCTCATAAATCCGATAATTTATCTTGCAATGCCACACACGCACACACACAACAGTAAATGTGACCACGAAGGAACAAAGAGAGAGAGAGAGAGAGATCTTTCATTCCATTCTACAAACATTTATATATATATATATATATATATATATATATATATATATATATATATATATATATATATATATATATATATATATATATATATATATATATATATATATATGAATACATATATATGTATACATGTACTGTATATATATTTCCTTTTTTGCAATATGTTTTTTTATGCATTTTAAAGAAAGGAAGCCTCCATTCTTTGATAAAACTAAGTAATCTCCCAAAGTAAAAATTTAAGATTCTGACATTGAAAGTACACTCCAAAGACAATGGTGACTGACTGATTTGGATGAAGATTTATTGCCAAAGTTTACAAGGATTTTCCAACCTGCGCGGAAGGAGGAACTTTACATCAAAGGAGAAAAGAGGTCAAGAAGGGATCTAGAAGAATTTGGTTTGTTATAAAAAAGGGGTTGAGAGAGAGAGAGAGAGAGAGAGAGAGAGAGAGAGAGAGAGAGAGAGAGAGAGAGAGAGAGAGGAGCATTAGAAAATTTTTGATTACAAACACCTCGCACTAAGAATGTTTTGAGACTACCAGGTTTTATCAGAACTCGTTAACGGCTTCAATTTCCTTTGCTGCTTTTCCTTAAAGCTGCATTCCAATTCATTCGTATATTTTTTTTAAAAGTAAAAAATGAGAGGGCGATATTAAGGATGGATACGTCTTTGATTCATTTTCCTTTGTATACTGAAAGACATTCTGTGATAATATCTTGTCTCTTTAATGTTGATGTGACAAAAAGTTTCTTTTCAATTATAATTACTGATTTACTATTGACAATCATATCAATTGAAAATTTACTACACTCATGTCTCCATCTTAAGGTGAAAAATAATACTTATGATTTCTTCTAAGAACTGCATAACTGATATGATAAGGGTAGCCTACCTGTGGTAATGATATTGAACTGGACCTTATTGGAAATAGGAAAAATCGTGTCTTTTGAATCAAGTAATTTCTATTCGACTTTTCTTTAGGTGTCTACACTATGAATGACAAACGATGTAACCTTTTAAGAATCAAGGTTTTGACATATGAATGCCTCTTTACAAGTATTACTTAACAGTTTCATATAGAATAGATATTATTTCGTACTAGAAAAGTAAAAAAAAAAAAACAATTAACAAAGGAGGTCGACATCTTTTATCATTATCCATTTTTGAAGGTACGTTTGTGCTGTTTGATTATTTTTCTACAATGAAATATCAATAAATATATCTAATGTCCCAATCGAAAACCTTTTTGCAGGTGAGTGTATATGTGTGTAGTTGTAAAAATGCTACTAACTTTCAATACATACATAGCTGGACAGAAACGTAGTAAGAGCTTCAATCCTTTTGCTTTGGGGGGATAATGAGTAATTAATTCTGATTACCCTTCGATAATAACTTAGATACTTTTCGTATGACTGGTTATAACATTTTACTACTAATTGCCCTTTGTAATATGGTAAAGGGATAAATTCGATTGCTGAAATAAATCTCCAACTGTGACGAGGATGAAACGCTTTTGGGAACCCACAGGATATTACTCACTCGTGAAATTTGTCTGAGAGGAATTGTGCTGGATTAAACGAGAGAATGATTAATGATCCCATCTTTCTTGACATAATTCAGATCAGATAATGAGGACGAGAGAGAAATAGAGAGAGAAAGCGAGAGTGAAAAAAGAGACAATCAGAGAGAGCAAAAACAGAGAAAATCAGAGAGCAAAAAACAAAGAAAAACCGAGAAAATAAGAAAGTGAGAGAAACACACACATACAAACAGAAGAGAGAGAGAGAGAGAGAGAGAGAGAGAGAGAGAGAGAGAGAGAGAGAGAGAGAGAGAGAGAGAGAGAGAGAGAGTATAAGTAGAGCGCTAACCTCCGCCACGGCACCTTATTTCTCGACCTTGACGTTAACCTTCGACCTTAACATGTATAAATTGGCGTGGATTTTCATACACTCAGGTATAAACCAAGTTTGAATTCTCTGTGCCAATGATGTCCAAACGTATGGGTGATTACGTGAATAGGAAATTTTGCTTGACCGTAACCTTGACCTTTGGCCTTGACCTTCCAAAATTTAATCATTCCCAGATTTTTACATAACATTTAATCCTTGCAAGTTTCATTACTCTACGATTAATATTGTTGCAAGAAAACTGTTCAGAAACAAACACACACATAAACAAAGACGCAAAAGCACGAACAGGGTTTCATCACCTCATTTTTACTTCGTTGATGGGGGTAATAATTTAATTTTAGGCAGGAAAAATACTAAAGTTATATCATCATTCCAATCTTATGTGAAGCTTATAGATTTTCTTTTAGAATGATGATATTGAAGATGAATTGAACCTCTTGGTCTTTGTCCCTGTCACATCGGAATTACCAAGGCGTTTTTCTTAATGTTCCATTTAGGGCAAATAACATCCTCAGGAGAAAGTTTAATTCCTCTCTTTCTGTCGTATAACTTTCGTCACTTTCACTACTTAGGAACAAAACCCAACTCCAAATGCAAGTAAATCTTTTGCAGACGAGTCACACACTTTTAAAACAATTATCATTTGCTAAACTTTTGTCATTTTGAGTGTGTATATATATATATATATATATATATATATATATATATATATATATATATATATATATATATATATATATATATATATATATATATGTGTGTGTGTGTGTGTGTGTGTGTGTGTGTGTGTGTGTGTGTGTGTGTGTGTGCTGCCTTTGACCGTGTTGATCATGTGGCCCTTTCTGTCAAACTCAAATAGTTGAGAGTAACCGAGTCTTTTTTAAACATCATTGAATTTTTGAGGAACAGATTGTTGATGGGTACCATAGTGACTATTGGAATGTTATGTGTGGTATACATCAGGGTAAGTGTTCTCGGCCCATTACTTTTCATATGATATACACATGACATTTGGTTTGGCCTAGAAAACAAGGTCGCTGCGTATGCAGATGATGCTATTCTATTTGCATTACTTCCAGCTCCTTAATGTAAAATCATGGTTGCTGAATCCCTTAATAGAGATTCAGTTAAAATTGGCCCACAGTCCAAATTGAGTGGGATGACGTTAAACCCTAAAAAAAAACTTAAAGTATGGTTGTAAGTTGGTCAAGGTTATTAGCTCCTCAACATCCAGATATTTGCATTGACAATGCCTCTTCAACTCTATACAATGCACTTAAAATTCTAGATGTTATTCCTTATTGCAAATTTAATTTTGAGGAGCACATTCTATCTGTTTCTTTTTCTCTTTCATAAAACAATGACTTATTGAAAAAATCTTTTAAGATTTTTTCTTTCACATTACCTAGTTTTGAATATGGTTTTCGTGTCTTGTCTTTAGCTGCTGACTCAAATCTTAATGTGTTGGAGAGAAACTTTGTGTCTATCAAATTTCTTATTCCTTATCCTGATATTAATCTCTGGAATGGTCGTTTAGTTGCCTTTTTACATATGCTGCATAAGATTTGTCTAATTTCCCAACATTCATTGCATTCAGATCTTCTTAGATTGTACCATCCATTCTATACGTAGTCCTAGGTATGCAGTTAATTATATATAACGGGTATGCCCTCTGCATCATAAGAAACAATATTCAACAATGGTCTAGAAGTTCTATTCCATCTGTGACCAGATTGTGGAATGATCTTTCTAAAATCTTGTGATGGAATAACTGGAACTTCAGTTTTGCAAACTTTTTATCACTTCTATTCAATTGAAAAAAATGACATTAGTCTCGTTCTATAGTTTATATATAACATATATATATCAACGTTATTATTAATCTTAAAATGTTCTATGTGCAGCCTTCATTATTTATATGTACGTGCTATTTCCTTTCCTCAATGAGCTGCTTTTCCTGTTGGAGCCGTTGGGTATGTAACATTTTGCTTTTCCAATCAGTATTGGGGCTTGGCTAGTAATATCAATATACATATACATACACACTAACACACACACAAACACACACAGACACACACACATACTGTATATATATATATATATATATATATATATATATATATATATATATATATATATATATATATATATATATATATTTATATATATTTATATATATAGGCTATGCTACTAAATATTTACATATATATATATATATATATATATATATATATATATATATATATATATATATATATATATATATACATACATATATATATACAACTGAATATTTATATATATGTATATATATATATATATATATACATATATAATGTGTATAAAACTATTTTATTTGAACTACAGTGTACTTGTAAAGATTTAACAAAATATCCTACTCTTAGCACATTCAAAAGGCTATTATCATAGCTATAACAATAGTCAATGAGTATTATAATGGCTCCTTCTTGAATTCCAAGTCTTTTTACATTTTCTATTCCAAGAAAGAGAAATAAGTCAACCAAACGAACCCGAGAAGAAGAGGAATATCAACAACTAAATTTGGGTCAAATCCCTAAAAGGGAAGCAACACACCACGCCACTTTGAATAGAGCAGCCTATATCAAACAGCCCTTGTTTACTTTAACGGTTGATGTGCTACATAAAAGTTTCGATAAAAGTCTCTGATTTCGTTTGAAGTTTGGAAAAAATAAAAAATAAACGAGGGTAAACTTTTTCGTTCGTAGGGCATAAACTTGTGGTCTCAAACTGGGTAGGATCAGTAGTGTGGAGAAAGAAGGTTTTGCAACAGATTTGTCGAGGAAAAAAGTTCTAACCCGTGATTTTATATTTCTGCACTTAACATTATCTTGATTATTCCCTTTCGAACATTGGATATTTCATAACAAAATTCCATATATTCAGAAAAAGGAGATAATCGTATTTGGTATTATTGTCATAAAAAATTATTGTATTTGGTATTATTGTCAAAAAAAATATCTTCTTACACAATCCTTGAAACCACTACGCTTTTAAAGCTCAAAGTTGCTGCTGAAGCAGCAACTTTGATAGTTTAACACTCAACTACTGTCATCAATTTAGCTGAATATATATATATATATATATATATATATATATATATATATATATATATATATATATATATATATATATATATATATATTTATATATGTACTGTATATATACATATATATATATATATATATATATATATATATATATATATATATATATATATATATATATATATATAATCATCATCATCATCTCCCCCTACGCCTATTGACGCAAAGGGCCTCGGTTAGATTTCGCCAGTCGTCTCTGTCTTGAGCTTTTAATTCAATACTTCTCCATTCATCATCTCCTACTTCGCACTTCAGAGTCCTCAGCCGTGTAGGCCTGGGTCTTCAAACACTTCTAGTGACTTGTGGAGCCCAGCTGAACGTTTAGTGAACTAATCTCTCTTGGGGAGTTCGAAGAGTACGCCCAAACCATCTTTATCTACCCCTCATCATGATCTCATCCAAATATGGCACTTCGAGTAATCTCTCTTATAGTTTCATTTCTAATCCTGTCCTGCCATTCAACTCCCAATATCCTTCTGATGTTTTCAAATATACTAAATCTATTGGAGATTGTTTCATTGTCATACTATGACTTATGTCCATAAAGTAATATATATATATATATATATATATATATATATATATATATATATATATATATATATATATATATATATATATACACCTACAATATATGAGGAAGAGAGAGAGGGAGAGAATTGTCTGTATAAGGGCAGGCAGATTATACTAATTATTTTGTGGTTTTATTCATTATGTAACAGTATTTCAGTGAACAATGAACCACAATATTCTTTAGATGATACAATAAAAAAGAAATAAAGAACAGAATTTTCCTTGATTTGGTAGAACGTTCCTGTGGATTATTTGTATCATCTTTAGCCATAACATACGACTATAATTATTTGGAATATATATATATATATATATTATATATATATATATATATATATATATATATATATATATATATATATATATACTGTATATATATACATATATATATATATATATATATATATATATATATACTGTATATATATATATATATATATATATATATATATATATATATATATATATATATATATATATATATATATATATATATATATATATACTGTATATATATATATATATATATATATATATATATATATATATACTGTATATATATATGTAAATATATATATATATATATATATATATATATATATATATATATATATATATGTATATATATATATATATATATATATATATATATATATATATACTGTATATATATATATATATATATATATGTGAAAATATATATATATATATATATATATATATATATATATATATATATATATATACATGTAAATATATAGGTTTGCTGAAGGTAATCATCTACTCCCTAGTTTGCAATTTGGTTTTCGTAAAGGCCTTGGAGCATGTGATGCCCTTCTTACAATCTCCAATGCTGTACAGAAATCCCTTGATTGTGGTCGGGAAGTTCGGATGATTGGCCTTGATTTTAGTGCTGCCTTTGACCGTGTTAATCATGAGGCCCTTGTTTTCAAACTGAAACAGTTGGGAGTGGGTGGGTCGTTTCTTAGCATTATTATTGATTTTTCAAGTAATAGATCTCAAAGAGTTGTTGTTGATGGGCACCATAGTGATTATAGGAATGTGATATCCGGTGTTCCACAGGGTAGTGTTCTTGGCCCATTACTTTTCATACTATATACACATGACATGTGGTTTGGCCTAGAAAACAAGCTTGTTGCATATGCAGATGATGCTACTCTCTTTGCATCAATTCCATCCC
>NC_090739.1:102046303-102058803 GCF_036898095.1 Palaemon carinicauda | reverse complement strand
ATGGTTCAGTTTTCTGTACGTTAATCCTAAAGTTTTTTTATTGATGTCTATGTGATCTTACCCAAAATACCTCGTATAATTATATTTCATGAAAACTATTGTTTCGTGATTCAGCTACTAACAAAGTTTTTATTTTAAAAATGAAAGTTTCATTTAAATTTTCTTCTGTATATATATATATATATATATATATATATATATATATATATATATATATATATATATGTGTGTGTGTGTGTGTGTGTGTGTGTGTATTCATATATACATATACTGTATACATAGATAGATGGACAGATAGATAGATACTGCTGTAATATCACAACGAAAAGGAGACCGAGTCAAGATATAAGAATGGGATATTACTATGAGATTCAGGGCCTCTGTAACACGGTTTTTTGGACTTTGCTCCTTATCAAAGCATCGGATGTAGCCGAAAGTTGTCATGTGTATATTTTACAACCACACACAATTTTTTTCAGCATTATCAATAACCTAAACCCGATAGTTTTAAAAATGATCTAGCCGACGCTATGGCCAGTGATAACGAGCCAAGAGTCGAAAACATTCATTACGTAAGCAATGTAAACACCTTTTGACAAAATTTTGCCCCGCCCATCCACCAGACACCCATTCACCTTGTTCCATCGGCTCTGGAACCCATAACAGTCAAGAATGGCTAGCAGGATTTGGAATTGCCCCCGTGGTTGCAAAACTGCATTTGTCTTACGACTTGTAACTTTATACAGTCAAGAGAAAGCCCGTGGCATATTTACTATAGCATGAATAGGTGATTATTCAGTTTCTAGTTTAAATCCAATGTTTATTGTCGGATTTGTATTTAGCGTAACATGATTATAATACTTGTAATGTCATTCAGGCTTTTGAACATTTCCATTAACTATTCACTATGCTACCAAGAGAGAGAGAGAGAACGAGAGAGATTGTTTGTAGACAGTCTTTTTATAACTATTTTTGTTAAAATAAGAATTTGGTGCTAAAATCTCCATCAGACCAACGGATCATCCGATATAATTTTTTTTCTTCTTAGGCCGTACGACCGTGTTGGCTATGTTTTGGGCATGACTGCATTTTGTAAATAAATCATGAATAGTTTTAAGAGTTTTATTTGTACATCTAATGGGACTTTATAGAAGTAAAGTGAACATAATTCATTTAGCCTTTAAAATAATTACTACATGTAGCAAAACAAATAGTAGTAAAGATGATAATGCAATGAAAGAATTATACCATACTTTATCTTTAGCTTCAACATCGGCAATAACATACCCAGTTGCCATAATTTGTCACCTTAGTGAAATAACCTATCATCTAATGTTTAACTTAATATCTGAGGAGGCCATGGCTTATTGCATAATGAAAAAACATAACAATGACTTTATGAATGGCGGAATGATACATAAATGTGGGTGGGGTAGCTCTGCTAGCGTAGTAATACTACTGTAGCAGTAGTGCCACAACAGTAGTATACATGAATTAAACGTTTAGGCCAACTGCTGGGATCCTTGAGGATCATTTAGCACTTCTTACAACTACTCGAGAAATGAGTTTTTATAGCCAGAAATTAAATTTTCTGATCCAACAATGCCCATGATAGCCTTCAGTGTTATCCTGAATTATAACGAGGCCAAAGTGGGTGAAGCCTCATGAAGTCATCATTCTGACGATAATTATTGGTGAAGTTTTAAAGCCAAAATACGGTACCGGCTATTTTTTTCTTTTGTTTTTATAGTAAATAGGTAGGTAGAGAGACAATAAATAAAAATTGCTTGACATTGGATATAGCAGTTATCAAATCAAGCTTGTCTACTACGTTTTTGAAAATTACCAACTATTCCCTACACCTTGTCAATCTGATTGTGACCTATAAAGTAGACTAATTTCTTAGGGAACTTATTTTGGGAGTTAGACTAATAATCGAAGTGTTTTTGTATTTATTAACATATTTTTGTTGGTTTGTTCATCATGGCAATTATCAGTGGAGAGGTTTCAGAGTTCATAAAGGTGTACTGCTTTGCTGTTATTTAAACTTTTGTCATTGTTGGCAGAGGTGTAGCCTTCGTTACATATAGCCAATCATCGATCGAGAAAGAGAGAAGCAATGCCGTCATAGGTTACGTAACGAGTGCGTTCGAAACCTTTTCTCTGAGTAAGTTGGCCCGTCTTCAAAAAACGTCACTTTTACATTATAAGTACCAAATTTATTCAACCTATGTAATGCAGAATATAGTCAAAATTTATGTGTCGATATAATGTGCATTCTGAATAAGCGTTATATTTATGAAATTCATACGTAAAAAATTATTGCGAAAAAACCGTGTTACAGAGGCCCTGAATCTCATAGTAGTAGAATAAAAGATAAGGCAGAGATGGTCGTCTGTGATACGATGGCCATGTAATAAAAAATAAGGAGTTGAAGGCAGTCAAGAGAGCTATGATCATACCAGTCATAGGGGAGGAGTGTTATGTGGGTCGTTAGAGCATCACGTGAATGGGGGTGGTGAGAACGTACATGGGTGGGGAGGGAATTGGGGATCAAGATGCAAGGGACAGAAATGGATGGAAAAGGTTGGATCAAGCGGCCGACCCTGCTTTTCAGTTTTCAGTGTCCCAAAGAAGTATATATATATATATATATATATATATATATATATATATATATATATATATATATATATATATATATATATATATATATATAGACTACCTTAATACAGTGAAAGGGTCTGTGTATCGCTATGGCTAGCAGAAGTGTACTTTAGTCAGGGCCATTTTTATAGGTTGGTTTGTTGTGGGTGATTAGTCTAAAGTCTTCCACCAGCATGGTCATGAAAACTGGCAAAACCCCTGAAATTAATTATAACATGTTTGAGACCTTTGTTCTTCATTAGACCTGAAACGGATGTAATATCTACCTATCTATATATATATATATATATATATATATATATATATATATATATATATATATGTGTGTGTGTGTGTGTGTGTGTGTGTGTATAACGTGCTTGTATGATTAAATATGAATAATATTTTTATATGATATTGCATTGTCACAAGTTTGAGAGTCATCCTGTTAGCATCATAAAAATGTGAGAAATAAATAACTGGAAATGCAAATCCTACAAATGTCATATATCTGTGCCATTATTTTCCAGATTCTGAGTATGTCATTTCGATGGAGAACCTTCTCTCAAAGACATCTAAACTATCATAAAAGATTTTTGTAATCTTACAGCAAAGAGACAGTTCTGGAAGAGAAATGAAAATTTTGCAGGAGATTCGAAGGAAAGAAAAGGCGTTATGGGACGATGGCAAAATCTGGTACTATCGCAAATTGGAAGTGTGCATGTGCTGCCATCTGGAATAAAAGAGAAGAATCTAGCTAACATTCTAGAAGTAATAAATATTTCGATAAATTTTGAGGTTTTATTTCTTTCTATCAAATCACATAATTGAAGAAATTTGGAAATAGGCATTGAAGATGTATTGTAGCTCAAAAAAAAACTTTTACTGAAAGCTATAAAAAACCAACAAATCAAATAAAAGGCAAAAAGAGTCAAGTGTTAAAGATTTGCCCAGATATTCAAGGGTTGTAGTTCACTCTCCGTCCACTGACCAGCAAATCATCTGGCTTCAAATGTATATCAGTGTCACTCCTTAACGTTTTAGCGTCAGAACTTCCAAATGTTCTAAAGGTGCACTGAGAAAATAAATAATAGGGTATGTTTATAAATAATCTAATTTATCCATTATATTGCGAATACATTGTAACAATGAATGGTAATATACTTATAACTATTACAAAAGAAATTACTTTTTATATAAACATTCCAAATACGAAAGGCCAATGGTTTATAAAACCCACCATTTTGAGTATTTTTGTACCCTATCTGTCTTTCTCATATTTGGGAAGTCATGCAAGAAGAGTGGGGCTGCTTGACCAACGACCTTTTCTTGACTCCACACTCAGCTGGTGCGAATGGTGAGTGATAAGCCAGGATTCGAACAATAAAAAATACAAATGTGAGCAAAACGCTATATTTGAATATCTCTCTCTTCCAATATTATTTATATATTATAAATATTGTATTATGAATATTTCGAAAATAGTCTCATTTATTTCTACAAACAATTCTTTTTCTTCATAACCTAAATCTAATACTTTCGTTTACGATATGTCACCGATACCATTCTTTCTTCTTTAGCTCATTTGCATGAGAAGCGGTTCACTCGACTCATTATAAAATCCTGGAAATGCAGAGCCCCTTTTCAGGAATTACGCAAATATTGAATCATGGTTGTTCATCTGGATAATGTATAATCTCTTGTCATTAGCGTTATAAAAACAAAAGCACTTTCGGTTGTTTTAATGTGTCTGCAAATGATTGTTCGCGACAGGAGCCAATTCATGACGCACCATATATACCAACTATATAAATTGCATTGTATTTGCATCTGTTTGAATAATATTTTGCTAAGATAATTCATTTTGGTTATGGTGTTAAAACTTTCGTTGTACGTAAAGATGGCGTTTATTTATGCATGCAAATAAGGATATTGGCAAGTTGTACCATAAATAAGCAAGCTTATGTGCTTGATTAAATATATAAAGTATGTATGTATATATATATATATATATATATATATATATATATATATATATATATATATATATATATATATATATATATATATATATATATATAAAGCCCTACCTTCCCTCTTCATAAGCTAACTTTTCGATCGTATGTCCATGTGAGTGTATGTGTATGTATGTTTGTTTGTTTTTATTCTATAATAAATGTTTATTTCTAAATTTCACTCTTGCATCATAATCCAGAAGAATCATTGATTTTCACATTCACGGCTCGATATTTTCTTTAATCAACACAAAAGTAGTATGAAAATATGTGAAAAATCTTAACCATGATATTATGAAATTGGTTCAATCATTGTTCTTAATTTAAGTTATCAAACACCATGAAAGTTGGCGTAATTACCCGAATCAATGAAAACAATGTGTATTGAACTGAATGACATTTATAGGAAGAATCATATTAGTTTAAAAGATTCGATTTCTTCTTGAAACTCTGGGTTTTGTATCGGTAGAGTTGTTTTCAGAATTTGAATAATGATTAGCGAGTTATTTTATGAATGACAGGTTTTAGGCAATAAAGTACAGATTTCTTTTCATTTAAAAGTTGTTCATATACCACAGGGTGTTCTGATAATATTTGATAAAACAACTAATAGTAGCCTACTTTTTGTGAGCCAAGGCTTAGGCTTAGAAATTACTATGATTTTCTCAAAATGATTTGTAATGTTAATCCATATTCTCTCGTTTTGCACGAGAATAAGTTCAGATTCTCATATAAAACTTCATGCTGGATACCATTTCTATCTATCTATCTATCTATCTATCTATATATATATATATATATATATATATATATATATATATATATATATATATATGGATATATATATAAGTATATATATATATATATATATATATATATATATATATATATATATATATATATATATATACACACATATATATATATATATATATATATATATATATATATATATATATATATATATATATATATATATATATATATATATATATTAGTTCAATCTTTTATCATTTCATTCGCAATATCATACACCTTGAAGTACCTACAAGAAAAACAAAATTTTGTCTTTCCCAGTCGATAGAAAAGGCTTCGTTTACTTCCTTTTTAGTTCTGAGTATTTTTCTTTAGTCTTGAATCGCTTTGTAAATAGCACCGGGAAAAAAAAGTACTTGTGATATATGTGAAGCGTTCTTGATAAAACATTCGCTATCTTTTGAAGCACTGAGATTCTAGGCAACTTCAGGGTTGTGTACAATAAAACGCAGAAGAAGATGTGACCTTGAAAACAAAGACAGAGAAAATCCTAACATTGAAGACGCGGTGGGAATGTGAATGTTTATTTCTTGTGTGTTTGACTCTAAGGTTCGAAGAAAATTCTCGCCTGACTTTTGTGGGCGGGGCTTCATTGTCCATAAACCTTATGTATTTGTGACTGACTCCACCTCTTCGAACCGTTTGACAAGCAGGTTCGACAACTGGGTTCGATGAACCGTTCGACCGTGTAAACCTCGGTTAATAGTTTATGGGGATTGATTGATTGATTGATCTGAGGTTTTCTGGCATCCTGACATCTAAGGTCATTGACGCCGTAGTCTATGGGGATGTACTGCACGTTTTAATTTGACTAAAAACTTGAGCAAAAATTATGGATATTTTTGCGCACTTAATTAATTTGACCAAAGGGTTAAGCTAGAGTTATGAATATTTTTGCACACTTTAATGCAGATTTAGACGCTTATCAAAGAAAAAGACACTAAAATATGGTTTTGTTGAAACAACATCATTATTAATGTGTCTTTTGATTAGACAGGTAAACATGTAGCCTAGTAGAGATTAAGAATTTTATGTAAATACAATTAAACTACAAATATCTCAGGAAAAGAAAAGAAAGCGATAAGAAAGTGGTTTTAGAAATTTCTAGAGCTGGAGATTTGCGTTGGCTAAAAACAAAAAAACAAAAAACATTTACTTGTAACCATTTTTTTTTTTTTTTTTTTTCGAAATGAATTTTCCAAAGTTGCCGCAAATCTATTTGGATCAAAGGTTCACATCAATCGCGATTGAAAGCTTTGCGGGAGAAGAAGATGAATTGTGAAATGGGAAAATAAACAATAGATGAAAGAATTTCGCAATCGTCTGAGAATAACTAAATAACTCGTTAAGACCAATTGAAAGAATAGGGTTGCTCTCTCTCGGGATAGAAATAAAGCTTAGTTTTATTAACTAAATATGGATAGGAAGTTATTGAAAAGCAATCACGAACTAATTACCAGTAATAAAAATAGATTTTCATATACAGTACTAAGAAATGAGTATAGAATGTTTGATACGGAAAAACCAAAGCAGGGTTATACTCCAGATATTTAGCAAATAAGAATGAAAAGTAACTGAATTTTCATTTATTTGCTTGAAAAAGATGAAAATTCGTATATTAGATTCGTTAAGCAAATGAGGATGAAAATTAACATGGAGATTGGACGATAAATGTTACTTTTGTCAAGCCACTCGACATTTAGGACATTTTAGGGATGGCTGATTGACTTGATAAAATCCCTTGTCAAAACAGATGACATCTATATCAATGATAAACTATAATTCAAGATATCCAAGAAACGTATTGGGTGGCGAAAGATATGTGAATAGCATAATAATGTTTATTGGTGATATAGAAAAAAATTAAATGTAAAAGGAAAAAAAAAACACTGGTTCATTGAAATAATATTTTTTACTCAGAATGTACACATTATGGAAAAAGAGACTAACTGGAGCTGTAAAAACAATAGAATTGAATGGAAAAATAGTATATTTGATTAGTTTGAGATTATTTATGCATAATCAAGGAATCAGAAAATTTTTAGTTATTTAAAAGAAAACAATCAGAAAACTTGGATTATCATGTGATTTTTAAGCTTATCAAATGATATTTTGTAGTGTGATAATAAAATTGTGAAACGTTATTATGCTTTAATTAAGGCTCATCAGTATATCGCCCAATACCAACATCTAAAGACGACTCCATTCAGCTGTTAAAATGTTCAAATAGATTTACTATTTATTTCCATATATAGACAATTTTACAAATGTGTTTTCAATCTTTACTTATACTTGAAAATAACATTTATTACCAATGTTAGTTCATAGGAGAATTTGATCAGAGATACATTTTATTACCGGTCTTATCACCATTCCATTTATGTACAGTATATTCATATATCCTGTACATACACATGAATATATGTAGAGTATATTTATATATACTGTACATACACATGCATATACACACGCACATATAAACTTTTATATATATATATATATATATATATATATATATATATATATATATATATATATATATATATATATATATATATATATATATATATATATATATGTGTGTGTGTGTGTGTGTGTGTGTGTGTGTGTGTGTGTATGTGTGTGTAGGGATTAGTATATGCTGGCCAAGAAAAAATATTTTTTCGATATTTTCGGACACTTATAACAACATTTGAAATTAATCGAAGAAAATTGTGCAAAAAGAGAGAGAGAGAGAGAGAGGAGAGAGAGAGAGAGAGAGAGAGGAGAGAGAGAGAGAGAGAGAGAGAGAGGAGAGAGAGAGAGAGAGAGAGAGAGAGAGAGAGAAATACCGAATTTTGCTTTGGCATATTTTTCAGTATAGTTTTGGTCATTATTTTCTAGACGTCAACTTCGAAAACCCAGGCTCACATGGCTGAGTAGCCCAATATGAAGCTTGAAGCAGGAGACGATGAATGGAGAAGTATTGAATTAAAAGCTCAAGATATAGACGACCGGCGCAATCTAACCTAGGCCCTTTGCGTCAATAGGCGTAGGAGGAGATGATGATGATGATGATGATTTTCCAAACCCAGAATCTTATAGTTATTAACATTAACTTAAAACACAGATTCATCAGTGCAAGATAAATAGCATCAATTTTAAAAAACTACACACTCTTTGCTTGGTGAATTACTCTGTTAGGATTAAACACTACAAAATTAAGAAAAAATGGCTCAAATTACAAAACATAAATTTGACATGTCACTCTTGGAGATATAAGAGAAATTTAAAAGAAATATATTTTCGGTGATATGTTCAGGTTAAAATACTGTATTGTCTGCAGTCCAGATTTTTTTTTTTTTTTTTTTTTTTGAAGAATAATTCTTTGGCAAATAGCATTTACTTTTCCTTTTCCCGTTATGTTATCTTATGGATAATAGTTTTCACATTCATTTTGATGATTTGGAGAGTGGGCAATTAGAATTTAATTTTCATTTTCAAAAACAGAATTACAGTACAGTATTATGGATTTCAAATATACCTCAGAAAGTACAATTTTTTTCTTTAAAAAATACATTTATTGATTGTATGATAAAGTATATATAGTTTTGATTCAAACAGGTTATTCCATAATTTTTTTTTTTTTGGGGGGGGGGCTATCCCTGTTCCCGTTGAGTTGTGTATAAAGAGGTCATCTATTTCAAGCCAAAGGTTCTTACCCAATTTCAATAAACGTTATGATTGATTCTTAAGCAATTGCACTGCAGGCGCTTTTCACTGGAACACTTTATGCATTGCTATTATTACTATTAATACTTGCTAAGCTACAACCCTAATTGGAAAAGCGGGATGTTATAAGCCCAGGGGCTCAAACAGGGAAAATAACCCAGTGCGGAAAGGAAAGAAGGAAAAATAAAATATTTTAGGAACAACATCAACATTAAAATAAATATCTCCAATATAAACTATAAAAAAATTATCAAAACAAGAGGAAGAGAAATAAGATAGAATAGTGTGGCCAAGTGTACCCTTAAGCAAGGTTAAGCAAGGAAACTCAAACCCATGACAGTGGTAGACCATACAGAGTCTATGACACTACCCAAGACTAGAAAACCAGGGTTTGATTCTAGCTAAAGCGACTCTTCTACCCTTACCCAGAGGAAAGTGGCCACTGAACAATGATAGAGCAGTAACCCTTGAGTGAAAAAGAATTGTTTGGTAATCTGTCTTTTGACAGGTGTATGAGAACAGAGGAGAATATGTAAAGAATAGGTCAGACTGTTCAGTGAATGTGTAGGAAAACGGAAAATGAACCGTAACCAGAGAGAAGTATCCAATGTAGCACTATCTGGCCACTCAAAGGACCCCTGTCCAACCTACTACCTATTGCGAGATCATCGTAATTTAGTAAGAGAAGATTTTGAAAATTGGGTTCCAAACTCACCTTTCAGAGACATTTTCAATTTTGATATTATCACTATAGATTTTTGTTTTCGATGGAGGTATATAAAAAAATATTCATTATTTATGTGTGGGCTGTTTTCGATGGTATGAGGGAGGTGCTGTGGATTTATTGCCACCTATTGCCCAACGCATCAATCACTCAGTATCATACGTAATGTTTAGTAATCAATTATCATGTGCCATCCTCACAATATGAGTAGCAATTTAATTACCAAAGTTTTTGGAAACTGACTAATTTGACTGATTATTTGTCAATGTACTCATGACATTGTTGCTGTGATGCCATTGTCCAACTTATAATTTAATCCATCAATCAGTAAAAAATAAATATCCATCAAATAATTCAAATCCGAGAACTTCATCACTATATCAATATCAATTTACTGGTTACTAGAAATATTTAGATTAGGCACCATGTCTATTAAGCTTATAATCATTTATTCTGAAACATAAGAACCAGTGAAACTAATAGGAGCTTAAGTTAAGCTATTTAAGATCAATTAAGGTTTGTGAGAGGCAAATCGAAAATCAATTAAAACTATGCAGTTTATGTTCTAGCTATTAATTGAAATTAAACCAAGCTTTCCAAAAATCTTATTCACAAGAATATTCAATTCATTTGGTTAGAAACCTAGAGATGTTATTTGAATAGTTTATTCTTTTATCAGAATCTTATTATTGATGTGTAAAAGCTCTACAAAATTGCATGTTTATATTTCATTTCGTATAATACAATATATCTGACACATTTGGCAAATTAGATAATTGAGTGCAGTGAAACATATTGTTCATGTCATCTTTAAATTAATAACTTGTGTAATTATGTTTTAGCTTAATTTTGGAATCAAATTGGTCCGTTGTTACCATCACTAACAGCTGGTACACATACATCCACAAACACACATCTATATATACTTGGTGTATATATATATATATATATATATATATATATATATATATATATATATATATATATATATATATATATATATATATATATAAACACACACACACATATATATACATATCTAAAAAGACGGTATAAAATCAAACCCAGATACATCGTATTTATATAGAACATTAGCTCCTTATAATGTTAATTTTTAATGACCTCAGAGTGTTTGATTTTCGAAAAGTTAATAACAAATTGAAGCTTAAAATAAAGATTTGGCCTTTTCGTACCAAATACCTACATGCTTGTCAGAACATTTTTCAAGAAATATAAGTTCACATTGATTACGAAGTCAACTTTTAACAAACTAATAATCTGAAAAATGCTCAATTCTTTGATAGCTAAGGTATTCACTAATTTAAAGAGAGATTACATTTTTAGGGTTTTTGGGTCCTGTACCATATGCCTCCTGATATTAGGGCGACATAAATAAAATATCCATTGTGAAAATTAGATATTGTATATAATGTCAGGGTCATGTTTAGAGCTATTTCTAATAAATATACTTGTTACTACGTTGTTATAGACAGCTACACATATGTTACAAAAGAATTTAACACCTTTAATGCTATAAGTGTCCGTGCGTGTTTATAAATCATGACCACTGACACGATATGAGTAACAATATGTATTATAGCAACGAAATTGAAGATATAAAGACTTAATTTAACTTAGTAGCTTCTTCTTTTTATTAACATTATCGAACTCGCAATCTTAATGAAAATACAAAAACATTACATTTATAAAGGTAAAGTGATTGCTATGTTGCCAGTGCGTTGATGATACCAAATATGATGTATTTAATCAAATAGAATAATACAGGAGTACTGTAACCCGGAATATGGTTTAGATATAAGATATGATTATGGGTACAACAAGTAATTGAAAAGTATTTCAGAGCATTTCTTAGGGGTAAAATCACTAATATGGATCAATAACTCGGCCTCAATCTAACGGATTCTTTGATCTGAAATAAGCTAATGAAAAGTCAAGGCATTAATATCAACCCACCAGAAACAGCCATTTTAAACTTTTGGTTCTTACAAATATTTGGCCAACTGAAAAGGTATTACATTGAGAACATGGATTTCTATATATTACATTATTGTCATTTCTCGAGGTCTCTTTGATTAACATGTCACTATAATTATTTTTCTTCGAAAGTGGTGTCATAAAACTTTCATTGAAATGTAAAACACAGTATGGCAATCATTGCTTCTTTTTTTTCGGTAACTGAACGCTACAAAAAGTTTTACTAGGAGTATTCACACAGCTTTCTAAAGAAAACACGTGAGATTAGTCGCAATTTCGTTTTATTAACGGTTTTGATATATGCAGAGCTGCATCTTCTCAGTGCCTAAGGTCACAGATGGAATATGGAATACCTTATCTTTAGTAGAATGGCCTAAAAGGAAATACAAACACACACACACACACACACACACACACACACACACACACATATATATATATATATATATATATATATATATATATATATATATATATATATATATATATATTATATTTATATATATGTATGTGTGTATATATACATATATATATGTATATATATATATATATATATATATATATATATATATATATATATATATATATATATA
>NC_090739.1:102018803-102041303 GCF_036898095.1 Palaemon carinicauda | reverse complement strand
TTTTATTCTTAATTTATTAAAAAGCTTTTTAATTTTGGTGTTGGTAAACGTTGTGTGTATCTTTTTACTTATACACAATTGATTTGTAATCGTTTCAGCCTGGAAAATGTATCAAGGTGATACGAAACGTCGGCGCAAATAAATGGATGAAAAAACAGAACGCGTCTCCCTACTCCAATATGTTTATGCTTGAGTAATTGTTCCTGTCTCCATACTTATATATATATATATATATATATATATATATATATATATATATATATATATATATATATATATATATATATATATATATATATATATATATATATATATATATATATATATATACATAGATATAGATATGTGTGTGTGCAACGGCACCTAAAATCAAATTTGCAGAAAATATCTTTTGGAATTATTCAACAAAGGGGATTTCTGAACCGTACGTACAGTATATTATAAAATTTGCAACGAATCATGAAAATACTTTTTCCCAATATGCCTTTTGAATATTGTGCTTGGAAATATATGACGAAACTATTGATATTCGAAGCCAGACACGTAATCTAAAGGATATAAAATTAAATTAGGGAGAATTCATTATTTTCAATTCCTCTGGAAAGACATTACAGTCAAACCCATTCGCATTTCTTTGTAATAAATGTCTATTGGATTATTAGTGGCACCATTACGTGAAGAGGGATGGGAGAAGAATCAAGCAAAATAAATATATTAGATATCTAACTGAATTCTGTTTAGAAGTGCAATCGAATTTTATATAAGATGGTAAGAGACACATGCAAACATATACATGCACGCACACATACAAACAAGCACACACACAAATATATATATATATATATATATATATATATATATATATATATATATATATATATATATATATATATATATATATATATATATATATATATGTATGTATATGTAAATATATATATATATATATATATATATATATATATATATATATATATATATATATATATATGTATATATATATATATATATATATAGATATATTTATATATATACATACTTATATATATACATACTTATATATATATATATATATATATATATATATATATATATATATATATACATATTTATATATATACATATATATACATTATATTATTTTTCAGGCAGAAAACTACACGTGACATATTTAAGTGTAAAATCCACAGGAAACAGGAAAGTAAAGGACTAAGTACCAAACGCTTTCGTGTATTACGTACACTTCTTCAGAGTACAAAGTGAATTAGAAAATAAAATAATAGAAAAAAAGAAACATAACAAAACTGAAATGAAAGTCACAAACAAGCAAAGCATCATTGAAGTGTATTTAATTATTAGTCGCTAGAAATAAAAAAAAAATAGTTGTCGTTATATAATAAAATGCCATTAATGTAACAATCATTGAACTAAATTCTTTACATTGTACTTCCTTACAATTTCATTAACAAGATAAGTGTGAAGTTTAAAAAGACCAGAGATGACTTTTGAATTTGATTATTAAAATATCTAATAAAAGCTGATTCAATAACATTTCTTTTTTACAAGATTTCTACAAAATACAATCTCAGTCTCCTCGGAGATTGTATTTTGTAAAAACCTTGGAAAAAGAAATATTATTGAATCTGCTTTTATTAAGTATTTTAATAATCAAATTTTAAATCTCATCTCTGGTCTTTTTTAAACATGACACATATATTATTTATGGTATTGTAAGGAACTACAATATAATCTTTTAGTTCATTGATTGTTATATTACTAGCACTTCATTATATAACATGTGTTTTTTTTTATTTCTAACTACTATTAATTACTTACACACACTGATGATGCTTTGCTTGTTTGTGACTTTCATTTCAGTTTTGTTAGGTTTCTTTTTTCTATTATTTTATTTTCTAATTTACTTGGTACTCTGAAGAAGTGTACGTAGGCTAATACACAAACGCGCTTAGTACATGGTCTTTTACTTTCTTATTTCCTGTGGATTTTACACTTACATAATATATATATATATATATATATATATATATATATATATATATATATATATATATATATATATATATATATATATATATATATATATATATATATATATATATATATATATATATATACGCAAAAGCCAGTAGGAAATAATAAAAAGCTTTAGTACCAAGCGCTTTCGTGCATTTTAATACACTTCTTCAGGGTACAATAAAAAGTGAGACATAGTTGAAGGACGTCAATAAGTAAAATAGGATAAAAACAAAATACTAAAATTTTTTGAACAGTAGAGAAATGTTCAAAAAATTTTAGCTCTTTGTTTTCATCCTATTTTACTTATTGACGTCCTTCAACAATGTCTCAATTTTTATTGTACCCTGAAGAAGTGTATTAAAATGCACGAAATCGCTTGGTACTAAAGCTTTTTATTATTTCCTACTGGCTTTTGCGTATACCAAGTCACGTGATCCTTGTGGCAGTAAAGCATATATATATATATATATATATATATATATATATATATATATATATATATATATATATATATATATATATATATATATATATAGTAAGGAGAGGCAATTTTGGACACCTTTTTAGAAACCTTGGTACAAAATCTGTATTAATAATTTATGACCAAAAACCAAACATGCTTTAAAAAGAGGGAGGTCTCATCTATAAAAATAGTTTGTCTCATAATCATCAGAGAATTAGAAATTCCTATATCTCATCAATAAAAAAAAATATCTTAGAGGCGAGGCAATTTTGGACAGCGAGGCAATTATGTACACGTCTGTATCTCCGTTAAGCGGCAACGCTCAATTTCCAAATTATGACAATTTGTGGTCACTATCAATATAAATATACTAGAAAAAAATAATGGACTTACATAAATTTTTGTGTCCGTAATCCAAGACTGTCCAATTTTGCCTCACCAAGAAAAAAAAATGAGAAAGTTGCCTGTCCAATTTTGCCTCACCATGGCTTTCAAAACTATCCAATTTTGCCTTACTATATGAATATATAAATTAAACTTTGTATTCGAGCACGCAAATATACTTTTATGCGTAAATCTACATATATGTTATCATAAGCATACAAAATAAGACATTTGGAGTGTAGTATGGTGGGGGGGGGGGGGGGGTGTCTGCTCAGGGTGACACCCTAAAAGGGGGTTACATCTACAAAAAGTTGGTCTTTTTTGCTCGAGGGATATGATATGATTTTCAAAAAGTTATCTAATACTGGGGACACACTCAAAGGTGTTAACACTCAGGGGTGGAACCTTCAAAAAGATCGACCAAATCATGGTGACCTCCTCGAGAGGGGTGTCACCCCAAATGCTACAAATAATAAAAGAAAAAATCTTTCTTTTATATACATTGCTCCTAGAATAATTCACAAATCCAAATGAAATTTTCAGGGATTAGGGAAAATATATTTTCCCTTTTCTGCTAATCTCCATGTTTATAACTGCAATAGAAAAGATGCAGCTGGCATGTTGCCTTTTTGATATGGTGTTCAATGCAGCAACATTAGAGTAAACAGCATGATAGCGAGAGATATCAGACAAAGCTGATCCCATAAACATTATTCGTCCTAAGTTGTACATATCCAGTTTATTCTTATTATTTTTACCTCATATTATAAACGAGCCATCAAAGAGACACTTTTACCTACAAAATATAACCTTACAGAAAAAGCAACCAAGAATGATAAAAACAAAACAAGAATAAGTAAGTCATTTGCTCAAATAGTAACAGAAAGGGCTGCAATTGAAGATTTAAGAAAAAGAGATGAAATGAAGAACAATAAAGGGAAAACCCTAAAGAAAGGCATTAAGAGATATAAAAACAAAACAAATAACGAACATACAAAGCAACCAAATATTTCTCGATTTCTAAGAAAAATGTGTGCAAACGCTAAAGTGAATATAAAAAAATCTAAATTGACCAAGGTAATTAATAGTGATTATTCAAACTACTTGGATAGTCCTGATAGTGAATCAAAAGGAATTTAATTAATTTTGGAAGAGCGTTTCACCTCCATATAAAGAAGCCTCAGTTGTAGGAAAATGGTATGTGGTAATTTATAAAGATAAGGAGCATTAATTATTTTGCATTGGTATAGCAACAAAATGGTTTTTAGCGCAAGAAGGAGGCAAAGTGAAACCACATATCGTCATCATCTCCTTCTACGCCTATTGGCGCAAAGGGCCTCGGTTAGATTTTGCCATTCGTCTCTATCTTGAGCTTTTAATTCAATACTTCTCCATTCAACATCTACTTCGCGCTTCATAGTCCTCAGCCATGTAGGCCTGGGTCTTCCAACTCTTGTAGTGCCTTGTGCACCCTGGTTGAAAGTTTGGTGAACTAATCTCTTGGAGAGAGCGAAGAGCATGCCTAAACCATCTCCATCTACACCTCACCATGATCTCATCTACATATGGCACTTGAGTGATCTATCTTATATTTTCATTTCTAATCCTGTACTGCCATTTAACTCCCAATACTCTTCTTATGGCCTTGTTCTCAAATCTATAAAATCTGTTGGATATTGTTTCATTGTTATACCACGACTCATATCCACACAGTAACACCGATTTCACTAAACTGATATATAGCCAGACTTTTATATGTAATTTCAGGCGATTTGATTTCCAGATATTACTTAACCTAGTCATTGTCTCATTTGCTTTTTTCAATCTTTCATTGAACTCAAAATCTTAACCCCTGTATTAGATATCATAGTTCCTGAATATTTAATAGGTCCCCTTTCATTAAACATTTTTGCTCCCAATGATATTTCATCTTCGATTGCATGTTCCATTCTCCTCATCTGTCTTTCTTCTATTTATCTTGACCTGTGGTTTTCTACTAATAAGGACAGCGTCATCAACATATTCTAGGTCAGCTAATTTCCTGTTACCAATCCAGTCCAATCCTTTTCCAACATCCCAACTCTTCTATGCATTAAAAATGCATGAGGAGGATAAACAACATAGTATTTTCAGGACAACTGACGTAAGTGTGATACCTCTGTAATTATTGCAATCAATCAGATCTCCTATTTGCTGTTTTAACCAACACTCCTAACTCCCATTCATCAGACTTTGCCTCTTCACGCCCCATTCTACAAAATAATCTTGTAAGTAATCTTGGGAGTCACTTCATTTTCAGCCAATATTATCTCAGCAGTTATTCCATCGTAACTAGAGGCATCCCATCTCTTCAGTTTTTTTAAAAGATAGCTTCGACTTCAAACACACTGAATTCATTGATGGGCACATCAAGGTATTCCTCAGCTTCATAAATCAAATTATTCCCTTTATATCTGCTATTCATGACCCCACTACAGTGTTCTATCCAACGTTGCCTTTCTTCATCTTCTGTTGTTATAACAGCTCCATCTCTCTTTTTGATGGGTATATGCTTCTTCTTCTTTGCTCCCGTAGAGATTTCTATAATAATTCGATGTACAATACTTATACTATGGTTACTCCCTGAATCCATAGCTTTGTCAGACTCATCTGCTTTCCTGTCTAAATATTCTCTCCAGTCATTTTTGGCTTTTCTTTTGACCTCACTATCAATACTGGAATGCTTAGCATGCTCTACCTTGCTATTTTCATTACTTCCTCAAAAACCTCCAACTTCTACCTTTGTCTCCTTTTTATAGTATCCCAAGTATCATTCGTTAATTGTTTGCTATTTGTCTCCTAGTCTCTAAAACTGCAAATCGATTCTTACATTCAATTGCCAAGATTTCTCTGCTCATCCTCTAGAAGTTAGTTGTATCAAACCTAGATATTTTATCTACATTTCTGTTGGGTGCATTCGGTTTTAATTTCAGTGTAGCAAGAGGAGTGCTAGTGGTCACTACCAATATTTGTACCTCTATAGCTTTTTACACTTCTATTTGATTTTTGTAATTGCCACATGATGAAACCCATGTATATTTGTGGATATCCTTGCGCTGGAAAAGAATATCTCCAATAATAATATTGTTTGTAGAACGAAAACTTATAAAATCTGCCCTATTTTCATTTGCAACTTCGCCAAGACCCTCAACGCCCATCACATTCTCTATACCTTTATTATTCCTTCCAACTTCAGCATTGAAGTCACCAATCACAATTTTCATATCTCTCTCTGGGATCTCATCTGTTACACACTGCAATTCCTTATAGCATTCATCTTTCCTGTCTTCAGGGGAATCTATTGTTGGTGCATACTCATATTGCACTGCTTTGATTCAAATTTGCAAGTGACCATCTACTATATACAGCTCTCCATTCCATTAACGACTTTTCTGCTCTTGATGTCGTCATTCCTACTCCATCTGTTCTTCCTGAGTATATTTATGTATTGCCTTGGTGAGAGTTCTTTACCAATCCTTTTACAACGTCTTTCACTTAGGGCCAAGATATCCAAACTATAATCCATAAATTCATTCTCTACTTGCGGTAACTTCCAAATCTGATTCATGTTTCTAGCACCCTGCAACGCCCGGGACTGGGAGCCATTCTTTCATTTTCGCTTTTCAAAGATAGACTAAATCCATAGAGGATTCGTTGGTTAGAGTCATCAAAGGACAGCCAGTTCCTTGTGATGCGCAGTGCCTAACTAAGGCAAGTGACCCCTGCCGGTCCACACTAACTCCACTAAGATCATCCGCCAGGCATCAGGGGTAGAGGAGTATCCAGAGCACCAAGCGTATACATACCCTTTTCATTTCACATATGTAATTAAAGGTCCTTTATTTATGAAACCCAGGCCTTAACGGAAATGGTTAGTGCCATCTATAAAGAAACAGAAGCAGTTTTTTTAGCATTCAGTTGAAGTAAATAGACAAGACTTATATTCAGGCATTTATTTTGTTACGTATAAGATATAATATATATTGAATTTTTCACTTTCATTTCAGGTTTTGTATTGTACATATTTTTTCATTAGTAATAGGTTTCATTAATATTTTCTTTGAAAAGAAAACCTTTTTCTTTTTCCGTTTTTTACAAATCAATATTTTTTTCTCTTGAAGTAAATGGTCAAAAATATTTTCAAATAACTATCATTTTTGGTTAAAATTATTAAGAAAATATATAGATACATATAAGAATAATATAAAAGATAAGGAAATTACAAAATCTATTACTTAATAACTTAATATTATGTATTAGTTGTTTTTTTTCATTCAAGTGTCCAAAATTGCCTCGCCATTTTTTGAGGTGAGGCAAAATTGGACACTAGATATTCCAGATTTTTTCATCAATTTTTCATTTTAAACCCTCCTTTAGTATCATCTACTAATTCCTTTTTAGAAATAATAATTTCTAGTATTATTTTAGAGAAGCCCTAAAATGAGGGCGAGGCAATTATTGGACACCCATATTCAACAATTTTTCTAGTGGTATTTAATACTTTTTCAAAACCAAACATACCAATATTTATAAAGTAGAAGGTTGGGGAATTTCTAACAGCATTATAGTTTTCTAAAATTATGAATAGTTTTAGAGATATTGCATCTGTCCAATTTTTGCCTCACTTGTCCATAATTGCCTCTGTCCAAAATTGCCTTACCCTACAATATATATATATATATATATATATATATATATATATATATATATATATATATATATATATATACATATATATATATATATATAGAGAGAGAGAGAGAGAGAGAGAGAGAGAGAGAGAGAGAGAGAGAGAGAGAGAGAGAGAGAGTGAGAGAGAGAGACCCACACACACAGATATATATACTGTATATATATATATATATATATATATATATATATATATATATATATATATATATATATATATATATATATATATATATATATATATCTTATTTATAACTGTAATCGAACAGTTTAACATGTTTTTTCAAAAAGGCCCATAAAAGAAACACAGGAAATATGAATAAATCACACTATATTTCGGTCAATAAACATCGACCCTCTTCAGGATGTAAAGTACAAGTGAGGCTTACAGTGGAGAGTGACGGTTTATATATGAAAGCAAAAGGGTGTGTTCAATTGTTCTATAGTTGTTATAATTGCTGGAAGGATTAGCCAAACTGGCCGTTCGCTATCTCAAAGATTATCCGAACACAAAAGATCTGTTAGATATGGGTATGAAAACTCGGGGATTTTCATTCACCTTAGGGATTTAGGGCACCAGATTAACTGGAGTGAGTCGTCTTTGCTTTTTAAGAGTACCTGTCCGTACAGAAGGAAAATCCTGGAATCAGCCATCATAAATCAATCAAACACAATGAACCTATGTGGGGGCCAATGGAAAGCTGACACAGTGGACAATACTCTTCTCAACCCTATCATTAAGAAGATAATCCACGGAGACCGACCACCAGACATGCATCAGAGGTCAAGACTTCCTCCAAGCGGCTCAACAATAAGAACACGCACCTGGATGTAATTAAATTTGGCTAATCCTTCCAGCAATTATAACAACTATAGAACAATTGAACACACCCTTTTGCTTTCATATATAAACCGTCACTCTCCACTGTAAGCCTCACTTGTACTTTACATCCTGAAGAGGGTCGATGTTTATTGACCGAAATATAGTGTGATTTATTCATATTTCCTGTGTTTCTTTTATGGGCCTTTTTGAATATATATATATATATATATATATATATATATATATATATATATATATATATATATATATATATATATATATATATATATATATACATATATATATATATATATATATTCAAATAAGCCATATATATCTTCCTTCGTGGCCGAATGGGTTAGTCACTGTCTATATAAGCTTGCCGACCAGGGTTCGATTCCCGGCCGGAGCCAAGCTCTTGTCTTTGTGAGATTTCGCCTGGGGCTCTGATCCCGAGGTCGTTAAGAGAATCCAGACATTAATATATCAAAATATATATGGTTTATTTGAATATGAAAAACACGTAAAAAAATGTGCAAAATTTATCATATATATATATATATATATATATATATATATATATATATATATATATATATATATATATATATATATATATATAAATGCATGCACACACACAAACAGACACACACACACACACACACACACACACACACACACATATATATATATATATATATATATATATATATATATATATATATATATATATATATATATATATATATATATATATATATATATATATTTATATATATATGTGTGTATGTATGTATGTACATACTCATAACGTGTCAGCTTTCGTGATTTGTACACATATAAATATAGGTAAATCGATAGATAAATATAAATATGTGCATACATTCATACATATATATGTATATATATACTGTATGTGTATATATATATATATATATATATATATATATATATATATATATATATATATATATATATATATATACTGTATATATACATATACATACATATACTGTATATATGTTTATATGGTTACAGTATTTTATGATGGAATTCAAGTCAAGAATTTTCAGGAATGATCTAAACGGCATTTTACTAGTCATTGTTTGGACTGAAACGTTTGCTGGAATTAGCTAGTTTATTTACACATAGCCCTAACATAAAGCCACTTCTTGCGAACGAAAAAGTAGAAGGAAATATTGACATCCTGAAAGGTACACGGTTACAGTCCAGGTGCCTTTCTGCACATCTGGTCAATCCTTGGGATATATCTTGTTTATATGAACAATAACATTTGAAACATCTGAATCCAAATCTCATAAAATCTATTATTCGATTTTAGTTTCTGTTTTAAAGATAAAATGCCGTCGTTCCTGGAATAAAAATATCTCCGACGTTACCGAGTGTTTGTTGTAAGTTAATTTTTATAGTTTAATTGGATTTGTAAATTAAATTTTGCAATTCTATTTAAATGCCGCTTAATTAGTCTGTGATTCGAAGTAAATTTTATATGCATAAGGGCAATATGCAAATGGATTCAATATTTTGTCTCTTTGCTAGAATATATTTTACTACCCTGTTATACAGCTTCTACAGAAAATACTCGGTACCATTTTTGGCTGTAATTCTCAACTACACGATAACCGTCTCAACAATAAAAATGTTTATTGAGTACGTTCATTAATAGTTCACAAGCTCACGACGGGAAATTCCTCCCCCAAAGTATAAAAATCTAAAGTCTTTCCACAGTATTCGTTTATTAGTAGAGTTATATTCTAGGTTGATGGACCTAAATTATCCTGATGCTTTTCTTCTATGTAGAGATTCATAAAACATCAAATATAGATTAATTTTTTGGGGCAAAGTTCAAGTTAGATCCCACGCAAAGATGGCCTAAGGGAGGGGGGGGGGGTTGTGTCGTGTTCCTTCTCTAAAGTAATATGAAGGAATTTTATGTGAATCTTCCCATTGATCTAAATAACCCAGAAACATCCTATCTAACTTAAATCTCTGTGGCAAAGTTCAGGTTTGATCCCCCGCAAAGATGGCCCTAAGGAGTCTTATTCCTCAAAAATATTACGCATGAAGTTCCGCCAGACGACCATAGATAGAGTAGCCTTTAAGATATCCATGAGTCTATATAAAAATAATCTTAAAATGTGCCAAATCACAACGCTTTTCATTAGTAATTTATGCTTACTTATTAAACTATGGAAAAGATATTTTGTTGTTTCAAAATCATTTTTGCAACAAGAATATCATTGCATATTTATGGGAATATAATAATGCAGCATTCTCTATACAAATGTTATAAAAGCTGGTTCTTTGAGTCGTCAGTTACTGTTTTCTTACATCTCACAAAGTAGGCTAATTGTTCAATGTAAGTAAATAAAGATGTGTAGCAATTTCGCAGTAATAGGATAAGTATACTGTACATTCCAATATCAATGAAATTAAGTAGTTATTTGCAGTTTAATCGAATCTACCTTTTGAATAAGTGACTAATTAAAAATAATCATGATATAGTGTACACTCACGGGAATGCAAAAACACTGCATTCTTTCTTAAACTACAGGTCCGTAGTTTTTTTTTTTTAATCTTCGTCCAGTTGTATATCGGCCACCGCAAGTAAAAATACAAGTAAATTATTACAATGAAAAGGAAACCGCAACCATTTTGATGTGTTTGATAGTAAGCACAGTAATGAGACACTCCATCTTCCTCATTCCTGTTTTCCTGAGGCTAAACTAGTTTGCCTTTTCGATCCAGTGAAATTAAAACTCTTGATGGACCTCGAAGCTTATGGTGGTGTAGACTCAAATTATATTTTCCTTTGTTTATAAAGACTGCTATTTCATAGCTCCTAAGTTGTCTATCATTTTCCGCAAGTTAGTAAGCAGAGTTTTTTAGCACTAGTTGGATAATTAGTAATGTTACGCCATTAGGTACAATAAATGTGTTTTGGGTACCTCTAGCTCAGCTGATTACCGCCCAATTTCTGACTCCCATATTATCAAACAAACTTGAACGTCTCATGGAAAAACGTCGAAATTGGTATGCTGAAGGTAGTCATCTGTTCCGTAGTTTGCAATTAGGCCTTCGTAAAGGCCTTGGAGCATGTGATGTCTTTCTCACAAGTTCCAATGCTGTAAAGAAATCCCCTACTTGTGGTTAGGAAGTTTGTATGATTGGCCTTGAATCTAGTGCTGCCTCTGACCATATTAATCATGAGGCGTTTGTTTTCAGAATTAAACAGTTGGGGTGGGTAGGTCTTTCCTTAATATCATCATTGAATATTTGAGTAATAGACTGCACAGAGTTGATGTTAATGGAGACAATAGTAAGCATAGAAATGTAGGGTAGTGTTTTTGGCCCATTACTTTTCATACTATATACAAACAATATGTTATTTGGCCAAGAAAAAAAATCTTATTAAATATGCAATGATTCTACTCTCTCTTCACCAATTCCATCAGCCAAATGTAGATCTGAAGTTGCTGAATCTAGCTAAAATTAGTGCATGGTAAAAATTATGGACCATGAAGTTGAACACTAACAAAACTACATGTATGATTGTAAGTCGAGGACAGTGGAGTCCTCAATATCCAGATCTCATCATTAAAATCTTGTTTTAACTCTATAAGACTCTTCTAAACTTTAAGGTGTGACTCTTGATAGCAAAATCACTTTTGAGGAACACAATCGGTCAGTGTCTACATCAATCGAAAACAAAATTGGCTTAATTACGAAGTATTCAGATTTTAGACTATCAATATGTTCAGAAAAAGTGTTTTAATTCTTTCATTCTACCTTGTCTCAAATATTGTTCTCCTAATCTAGATAATAATCTCTGGCACCATAGTTCAATTAGTTGTTTAATCCAGTTGTATAAGATTTTTGATAATTCTGATCATCGTTTGCATTCAGATTTCCCAAACAGTAATAATCTGAACGTAATACTAGGTATGCAGTTAATATTAACAGTCATGCCCTCTCCATAATGAGGTTCAATACTGCCCAGTATCCTATAAGACTACATTCTGAGAATTTGTGTGTATTTCATTAATTACACAAATATTACACTCATTACTCAGCATGGAAAAGTCTTTTAACAAATCTTCTTTTGTAAAGGCATTGGTTATTGGTCCACGCATAGGAAATACAACAGCAGATCAGCTATGGATTCCAGAGGATTTGCTAATATTTACCTTTCTTTCTTTTGCAACAACAATAATCTACGTCTCTTAAAATTCATTAATACCATTTCTATTCCCTGGAGATAAAGAAATAGTACTACAAAACAGATTTCCGAAATCTAACTGCATTCTCGTCATCTCCATTTGGGAGGGCGTGTTTACGTCCTGCTGAGATCCATCAACTCTCAGATCAACACTTTCATGAATTTCCAAAATCTTGTTATATGATGGTTAGTTCTGAGATTTCGGTTGGAATGGGAACATCTGTTTCCAGAAGGATTCTCTATCATGTATATTTCTGTTGTGAAGTGTACGATGATATATCATTTCTCGACTATAAGAGTACAGTTTATGTTTTAGCATGTGGATAATATATAACAAATTACAAATTACAATATAATTTCCCAATAAAATGTTTTCACTATATAAAATAGAATCAAGCTATATAAAATATAAAAACGGATTAAAGATGCAGCATTTTCAACATTCGACTAGAAAAATATAAACAATATATATATATATATATATATATATATATATATATATATATATATATATATATATATATATATATATATATGTATATATATATATATATATATATATATATATATATATATATATATATATATATATATATATATATATATATATATTCTCAGCATGACATTAACATCCACACGTATTTCTCCAGAAACATTAACATTGCAAAGTCAAACTCTGCATATTTCACTCAAGCTCCAATAACAAACCTTAAAAGGATATCAAAATTGTTCATACTTGTCAATGTATATTAATTCCAGAGCAACACATCAGCGATTCAAAGTCAAGCACGTCGTAATGTCCGAATGTGTCGAACATCGTGGACAGGCTTACCCCATGCATCCAAAAACAAAACAGCTGCAAGTTGATTACGACACCAAGAAGTATTAACATAGTAACTGACATCTAACTTAAATTATATATTTATGTAATAAGACGTCGCTTTACGCCGTTGATTAGGCCACACACCCTTTTTCAATTGCAACATTAATGGCGCAATTCGTAGACACATCGAGAACTATGCCGATGTACTTATGTAGTACGTCATTCACATAATGACATGCATTATGTGGTAGTGTACATGGATGCAACCATATAATAGAAGGTTAAACTGCACTGATCATGTTCCCTTTAGTTGCTGACACAACAACAAGTACTCTGTGATCAAAATTTTGGAAGAACATGGCCCAACTAGATTTGCTAAAGCTCATACCTGACTACCATTATGACCCTGAATTTGTTAAAGCTATTTTGGAGTATCAGGGAACCGTGATTCAGATAATGCATTTTTCATGAACTTAAAAATATAAAGAGATTTAAACTCCAAGACGTTGCTGGATACAGTCACACTTATATCGCAGAAATGAAAAAGGATATGATGACAATTTGTTGCAAGGACTGGCTACTTAAAATCAAGGACTATACAGAAATTTTAATGGGATTATGGAGGACACTTTCAATGGAATTGTGGAACGGGTCAAACCTTACACATCGATGGCCCTGACATTTTGGAGGAGACCCATTGAGCCAGATCTGCATGTTGCTATTGCCCAAAGTTATCTTGCAGTAGAAGAATCGTACAAGAGCCTGGCTTTCCAATTCTATATGGCTCCCATCACCATTAGCAGTATAGGGCCTGAAACTTGTAAGGATGTTGTACCAGCTCTTGAAGAGGAGGTCATACAGGTTCCCAGTACCCTTGAGGAATGGTAGGAGATAGCCTGTGATTTTGAGAAATGATGGAATTTTCGACACACCCTTAAAGCAATAGACGGGAAACACATTCACGTCTAGAAATTCTACATTGTGATTCTTCTTGCAATTGTTGTTGCTGAGTACAAGTAGGAGCTATTGGATCAGAGCCTGATAGTGGTTTGTTTACCAAGACAAAGTTACGGGAAATGTGAGATAAACAAGTAGGCAACTCGCCTGCCCATGATTGATTAAAACACGAAATGAAATATTTCGCTATTAGAGATAATCATTTCTCTCTAAAGACTTATCTGAAGAAACCATATCCTATAGCAATATTCTTTCAATATGGTTTGCTCAAATCAATAAAGAAAGAAATAAGTAATATTTTGGGCTAATTGAGAAAAAAAAAACAATCACGAAAAGCAACAAAAGAAACACTTCAACAATTACATGTATAGATATTTTCCAGAAGGGAAATCAAGTTTTTGATAAAAACTATAACGTTGTCCTTGACTCATGAAGCCATTAAAAGTATCTCGGCAAAAGCAGGTTTGATTGAATTTGGAATTCAATTTTGGCGCTCTGTTCAAATGTCGCTTAATTATCCTGTGATTCAAAGTAAACTTTATATGCATAAGGGCAATATGCAAATGGATTCAATATTTATTCCCTTTGCTGGAATGAATTTTATTACCCTATGAACTAACTTTTATGGCAAAAACTCGCTATCATTTTTGGTTATAGTTGCCAACTGCATGACAACCGTCCAAACAGGGATGCTGTTTATCAGATACATTCATTTCGTATTCGAAGAATTCTATGGCGCAGTCCGTTTTCATCCTCAAATCCCCACTACGAAAACAAGAAGTCTTCAACTTCTTGTGTCCGAGTGAATTATAGATGCTGAAGGGTCTGAAAAGATGATCCAGCTCGCCTTAGTGTTGATTAGAAACATGGACCATTTGATTATTAGCTTCAGAAGGCATAGCTGAAATCACGGTATATGTTATTAAGAATAATTAAGGAAAAATAACTGACGTCAGAAATAAATATTTTAACCTTGAAATTCTAGGTTTCCTTTGATTTTCTTGTAGTAATGAGAACAAAGTCATCAGAAGAATATTGGAAGTTGAATGGCAGGACAGGATTAGAAATGAAACTATAAGAGACATTACTCTAGTGCCATAGGCTATGTGGAAAAGATCATGGTGAGGGGTAGATGTAGATGGTTTAGGCATGATCTTCACACTCCCCAAGCAAGATTAGCTCACCAAACTTTCAACTGGGCCCCACAAGGCACTAGAAGAGTTGGAAGACCCAAGCTTACACCGCTGAGGACTAAGAAGCGTGGAGTGGGAGATGATGAATGGAGAAGTATTGATTTAAAAGCTCAAGATAGAGATGACTGACGAAATCTAACCGAGGCCCTTTGCGTCAATAGGCGTAGGAGGAGATGATGATGATAATCATGACGAATGGAACATGATTATTTTTTTCAGTGTACAAGTAACAAAAGAAAACAAAAAAGGTCAATGTATATTGTGACTATTGAACGATTTTGAAATTATATTTGAATGAGCAGAAAATTCTTTTAAAATTGATTAATAAGGAATTTTATAAAGAGTAACGACATAAAATAACCCTCTACTAGGAAACTAATTAATCTTAATCGATTATCAATAAAAAAAAAACGTATGGTTAGAACGACCTTAGTTCTCCCTCACTCTTTCTCCCTGAGAGAGAGAGAGAGAGAGAGAGAGAGAGAGAGAGAGAGAGAGAGAGAGAGAGAGAGAGAGAAGTATGTAAAACGATAGTGCCATAGCCTCTGTCCCATGGTGTTTCTCTGTCTTTGGGTAGAGATCTTATGATTCAGGGTACACTCAGGCACACTGTTCTATCTTATTTCTCTTCCTCTTAGTTTTATAGTTTATACGTGAAATATTCATACTAATGTTGTTACTGTTCTTAAAATATTTTATATTAATTGTTAATTACTTTTGTTGTAGTTTCCTTATTTCCTTTCCTCACTTAGCTAGTTTCCCTGTTGTAGCCCTCGGGCTTATAGCATTCTGCTTTCCCAGCTAGGGTAGTAGCTTAACAAGTAGTAATAGTAGGAGTAGTAGTAGTAATAATAATAATAATAATAATAATAATAATAATAACTAGATATATAAAAAAAAACACTGATTACATGCCAATCAACAACAAAACATTTACCATATAAATAAAAAAAAAAATCTCAGGACTATTACGACTAAAATTTAATTTTTGTCATATCAATAAAACAGAAAAAAAAGCTGACAATAGAGTAATTTCGTCAAATTGAAATTGGTTTTGGATATCAAATAGAAAATTCCTTTATAATCCAGTAAACTAATAATTACGTTGACTATATAATTACTTCCGCAATAAAAATGTTTAATGGATTTGGTGTTAAGCCATCGCGAAAAAGTGGTACTGTTTTATGATTTAAGACGGAAATATTTTTTTTTTATTTGGTACCAGTGATTGAAGTGATAGAAAAGGATGCGTGGAAGCCTATAGATAGACAATTAATTCCAAGGATACCAATATCGAACAATAAAAAATCAATGAAAATATTTGCTTCATTTCTTTATTAGTATCAGCAATAATCTACGCCTTTTGAAATTCAGTTCATACCATTTCCATTTCCCAGTGCAACCGGTTCAATAGACTCCCCGTTTCCATAGACCTCCTAGTCACTTGAAACTAGTTTCAGATGACTCCCCAGTCATTCGAATCTAGTTTCAGACAACTCCCAGTCATTTGAAACTAGTTTCAGATGACTCCCCAGTCATTCGAATCTAGTTTCAGACAACTCCCAGTCATTTGAAACTAGTTTCAGATGACTCCCCAGTCATTTGGAACAAGTTTCAGACGACTCCCTAGTCATTTGAAACTAGTTTCAGACGACTCCCCAGTCATTTGTAACTAGTTTCAGACGACTCCCCAGTCATTTAAAACTAGTTTCAGAAGACTCCCCAGTCATTTGAAAGTAGTTTCAGACGACTCCTCAGTCATTTAAAACTAGTTTCGGACGACTCCCCAGTCATTTAAAACTAGTTTCAGACGACTCCCCAATCATTTGAAACTAGTTTCAGACGACTCCTCAGTCATTTGTAACTAGTTTCAGATGACTTCCCAGTCATTTAAAACTAGTTTCAGACGACTCCCCAGTCATTTGAAACTAGTTTCAGACGACTCCCCAGTCATTTGAAACAAGTTTCAGACGACTCCCCAGTCATTTAAAACTAGTTTCAGACGACTCCCCAGTCATTTGTAACTAGTTTCAGATGACTCCCAAGTCATTTAAAACAAATTTCAGAAGATTCCCCAGTCATTTGAAACTAGTTTCAGACGACTCCTCAGTCATTTTTAACTAGTTTCAGACGACTCCCCAGTCATTTGAATCTAGTTTCAGACAACTCAAGTCATTTGAAACAAGTTTCAGATGATTCCCCAGTCATTTGAAACAAGTTTCAGACGGCTCCCCAGACATTTAAAACTAGTTTCAGACGACTCCCCAGTTATTTGCAACTAGTTTCAGATGACTCCCAAGTCATTTAAAACAAGTTTCAGAAGACTCCCCAGTCATTAGAAACTAGTTTCAGACAACTCCCAGTCATTTGAAAATAGTTTCAGACGACTCAACACTCATTTGAAACTACGTTTCAGACGACTCTCCAGTCATTTGAAACTAGTTTCAGACGACTTCCAGTCTTTTGAAACTAGTTTCAGATGACTCTCCAGTCATTTGAAACTACTTTCAGACAGCTCCCCGGTCATTTGAAACTAGTTTCAGACGACTCCCCAGTCATTTGAATCTAGTTTCATACGACTCCCAGTCATTTGAAAATAGTTTCTGACAACTCCCCAGTCATTTGAAACTAGTTTCCGACGACTCCCCAGTCATTTGAAACAAGTTTCAGACTCCCCAGTCATTTGAAAGAAGTTTCAGATGACTCCCAGTCATTCGAATCTAGTTTCAGACAACTCCCCGGTCATTTGAAAATAGTTTCAGACGACTCAACACTCATTTGAAACTAGTTTCAGACGACTCCCCAGTCATTTGAAACTAGTTTCAGACAACTCTCCAGTCATTTGAATCTAGTTTCATACAACTCCCAGTCATTTCAAACTATTTTCCGACGACTCCCCAGTCATTTGAAACAAGTTTCAGACTCCCCAGTCATTTGAAAGAAGTTTCAGATGACTCCCAGTCATTCGAATCTAGTTTCAGACAACTCCAGGTCATTTGAAAATAGTTTCAGACGACTCAACACTCATTTGAAACTAGTTTCAGACGACTCCCCAGTCATTTGAAACTAGTTTCAGACGACTCTCCAGTCATTTGAATCTAGTTTCATACAACTCCCAGTCATTTGAAACTAGTTCCAGACGACTCCCCAGTCATTTGAAACCAGTTTCAGATGACTCCCCAGTCATTTAAAACTAGTTTCAGGCAACTCCCAATCATTTGAAAATAGTTCCAGACGACTCAACACTCATTTGAAACTTGTTTCAGATGACTCTCCAGTCATTTGAAACTAGTTTCAGACGACTCCCCAGTCATTTGAAATTAGTTTCAGATAACTCCCAGTCATTTGAAACTAGTTTCAGACGACTCCCTGGTCATTTGAAACTAGTTTCAGATAACTCACGGTCATTTGAAACTAGTTTCAGACGACTCCCAGATTTTATAAACTAGTTTCAGACGACTCCTCAGTCATTTGAAACTAGTTTTGTAGTCTCAGATAACTCCCAGTCATTTGAAAGTAGTTTCAGACGACTCCCCAGTCATTTGAAAATAGTTTCAGACGACTCCCATTCATTTGAAAGTAGTTTCAGACGATTCCCCAGTCATTTGAAACTAGTTTCAGACAACTCCCCAGTTATTTGAAAATAGTTTCAGACGACTCCCATTCATTTGAAAGTAGTTTCAGACGATTCCCCAGTCATTTGAAACTAGTTTCAGACAACTCCCCAGTTATTTGAAACTAGTTTCAGATGACCCCCCAGTTACTTGAATCTAGTTTCAAACAACTCCCAGTCATTTGAAACTATCTTCAGACGATTCCCAGTCATTTGAAACTAGTTTCAGATGACTTTCAGTTATTTGACACTAGGTTCAGACGACTCCCAATCTTTAGAAAACAGTTTCAGACAACTCCCCAGTTATTTCAAACTAATTTCAGACGACTTCCCAGACATTTGAAACTAGTTTCAGACGACTACCCAGCCATTTGAAACTAGTTTCAGATGACTCTTCAATCATTTAAACCTAGTTTCATTTGACTCCCAGTCATTTGAAACTAGTTTCAGACGATTCTCCAGTTATTTGAAACTAGTTTCAGACGACTCTACAGTCATTTGAAACTAGTTTCAGACTCTCCCACTAGTTTGAAATGACTCCCCAGTCAAATGAACCTTGTTTGAAATTATTCAACCATCGAATGTGCCTTGAATTGACTGTAAAGATGGTCTCCAAGAAAAAGCAGGATGCTAATAAGCCGAGGGGCCTTAAAAGGGAAAATAGCCCAGTGAGGAAAAGAAACAAGGAAAAGTAAAATATTTTAAGAACTAACAACATTAGAGTATATATTTCCTATATAAACTATAAAAATCTTGACAAACCAAAAGGAAGAGAAATTAGATAAAAGTGTGCCCGAGTGTACCCTCAAGCAAGAGAACTCTACCCCAATACAGTGGAAGACCACGGTGCAGAGGATATGGCACTACCCAAGACTAGAGAAAGATCGTTTGTTTTTGGAGTGTCCTTTTCTAGAAGAGCTGCTTACCATGGCTAAAGAGTCTCTTCTACCCTTACTAAGAATAAAGTAGCCATTGAACAATAACAGTGCATTAGTTAACCCCTTGGATAAAGAATTGTTTGGTAATCTCAGTGTTGTCAGGTGTATGAGGACAGAGGACAATCTGTAAAAGAATAGGCCAGACTATTCGATGTATGTGTAGGCAATGGTAAAGAACCGTAGCCAGACAGAAGGATTCAATTGAATACTTACTGGCCAGTCAAAGGATCCCAAAATTCTCTAACAGTAGTATCTCAACGGACGGCTGGTGCCCTGACCAACCTACTACCTACGTATACATACACACATAAACACACACACACACACACACACACACACACACACACACACATATATATATATATATATATATATATATATATATATATATATATATATATATATATATATATATATATATATATATATATATATATACGCACCAACACAAAATTGTGTAAATTTTATACCGAATTCCAGTTGTTAAAAAACGCAAGATTTTTCACCCCAATATAAAAACCCTGGGTAAATAAAGTGTTTAAAAACTTGTCATACTTATAATTCCATAAACCAATTTCTAAGATACCAAAAAGACAGTTTGTTTGAACTGGAAAGATTAACGGTTCTACATTACGCCTATGTGCATTAAATTATTTGACATATCTCCGAATACTTAAAATTTCCCAAGTACATGATTAACTGGTAATACAAATATGATGCAAATGTATTATACAACTTTCAAAGTTGCATAGAGCGCGTATTATTAATAAGTTGTAAATAAAATAATGTTGCAATACCGCTGGCGATTTTAGAAAATTATTCCAATGTTATGGTATAATGTAAGGGAGAAAAACATAATCAATAAACAACAGCGATGAACAAAAGAGGAGAAATTATAAATTTCTCCTTATTTGTTAACGTTTATGGTAACACTCACCCTTTACGTCTCCTGCTTCTTCTTCTGCCGAGTCTGGTTGCTGTCGAATGTCATACATCATTCTCTGGGGCAATGAGGGAAATTCAACGGAAATTTCCTGGTTTGTCTTTACAATTTTAATATCTTTAAAGTCATTAACCAGCTTCTGTACGTTCCCGTTTTCTATGTAATATGATTGGTTTCTTAAAGTATGTTCCATTTAAATGATCAAAATCAATTACATATATTCTTATATCGAGATCTTAATTTTCTGCAATGGAGGGTGAGGTATTGTGTACACCAAGACAACCAGCAACACTAAATCTTCCACCAACACTAACTATGGCATTAATCTTATTGACAACACACTAGTACTTGAATCATCACCAATGATAATTAGTACTAAGACTATCATCAGCACATTGTAAACACTAGATCTATCACCAATACATCTTGTGGCACTAAGCTTATCCCCAAACTTACCCTCAAAACACTCTATGGCATTACGCCTATTACCAACACCCCGTAGTACTATGTTTATCCCCAAGATACACGAGATGTAACCCCAACATAGTACAAGTTGTATTATCAACGCACTCTATAGTAGTAGGCTATCAGCAAAACACCTTTTGATATCACGTTGATCGCCAACACACACATCATGGTACTAGGTTTCTCACCAAGCCCTGTGTAACATGGTGTATCACCTACACAAGGTGTAATGGTTCCGATTCTCCAACAACACCAACCGAAACCATTTCAAAATCCCCATTCCTACGACTTCTGTTATGGTCAACTTCACTTTTTCATTCAAACATTAATCAAGACAAGCATATTCAACTATGTTCACTTCATTGTTCATTCCTTGATAATTCTTTGAGTGCACCTTTCTTCACTAATCACGTTAATAACATCATAAACACTGTCCTAAAAAAGCCTTACTTCGACTGGAACATTACTGTCACTCGATGTCATGTTTCTAGTGAGTAATTAGTAATCCGTATTGCAATGATCACAAAAGAACAGTCAAAATCACCGACAACACGAATTCAAAGTTGATGGTACTCTACTTGACGCTGGACTGGGAGATAGAACTTAGAAGACGGGTGATGGGAGGTAGGGAGGGAGGGAGGCTTCACTGATGCTGATTGGCTGAAAACGGAGGCGAGTCCGGGTTTACGTGGCTGTGATTGGTTGAAAAAATCTTTATCAACGTATCCCATGTTTAGTTCTCAAATAAAAATCTAAATATATTGTCAAGCAGATTATTATTATTATTATTATTATTATTATTATTATTATTATTATTATTATTATAAAACGCGAAGTAGGAGATGATGAATGGGAAAGTAGTAAATTAAAAAACCTCAAGATAGAGATGACTG
>NC_090739.1:102001303-102013803 GCF_036898095.1 Palaemon carinicauda | reverse complement strand
CTCTCCCCTCACCCGTCCTCCCTCCCGGACTCTCAGTCCAGCGTCACGTTAAGTTCCGCCGAGTTTGAATTCGCGTGCTCATAGATTTTGACGGTTATTTTGTGATTATTGCAGTGCTAATTACTCGCTAGAAACATGGCATCGAGTGACAGTGATGTTCTAGTTGATGTAGGGCTGCTCGATGATAGTGTTAATGACGTTATTAACGTGATTAGTGAAACAGAGGTGCACTGGAAGAATGAGCAAGTTTCAATGTGGCGGAAGCAATGAAGTGAATATACGTGAATACATTTCTCTTGATTTTTGAATGACTGAAAAACTGACGTTGATCATAATGGAGAGTGTAGGAATAGGGATGTTGAAGAGGTTTCGGTAGGTTTTGTTGGAAAATTGGAAGGTCCATTGGTGAGCCTTAGGTTGTGTTGGTGTTGCTGATAGGCCTAATACTATAGAGTGTTGGTAATACACATTGTGCTATGTTGGGGTTATACCTAGTGTGTCCTGAGGGTGGTGTTGGTAATAAGCGTAGTGCCATAGAGTGTTTTGGTGATAATCCTAGTGCCACAGGATGTATTGGTGATGGATTTATTGCTTATAATGTGCTGATGATAGTCCTAGTGCCGGTTATCATTGATAATAATTCTAGTACTAGTGTGTAATGGCAATAAGATTAATGCCTTAGTGAGAGTTGGTGATAGACTGTGTTGCTGGGTGTCTTGGTGTACACATAATTCCACAACTCTACAACCTCTATCTCAGAGAAGTAAAAATCTCGATATAAGAATATTTTCAATGAATTTTGACCATTTAAACGGAGCATACTTTAAGGAACCAAACACAGAATATAGAAAAGCTAGAAAGTACAGAAGTTTGTTATTGACATTAGGGACATTAAAATTGTGAAGACAGACCAGAAAATTGCAGTTATATTTCCCTCATTGCACCTGAGATCTGACGTCCCTGGAAGGCGACGGTGACCTCATCCGACGGCAACCGAACTCTGCAGAAGGAGAAGCAGGAGACTTGAAGTGAAGGGTGAGTGTTGCCTCAAACGTTAACGAAAAAGGAGAAAGTTATAATTTCTCCTCTTTTGTTCATCGCTGTTCTGATTATTATTTTTGAGATATATTCTTTATTGATCTATGTTTTCCTCCCATACATTATACCATAACATAGGAATACATCTTCTAAAGTTGCCAGCGTTATTACACCATTATTTTACATATAATACGCGCTCTAGGAAACTTTGAAAGTTGTGTAATGCATTTGAATCGTATTTACATTACCATGCTGTGTAATTCTTCAATTAATTATGTACTTTGGATAATGTAGGTATTCCGAGATATGTCATAATTTTATGCACATAGGGTAATGCAGAACCGTTAATCATTCAGTTTAAACAAAGTGTCTTTTGGTATCTTAGAAATTAAATGGTTTATTGAAGTATAAGTACCACAAGTTTTTGAACACTTTTTACTTGGGATTTCTTTATTGGGATGAAAAATTTGTGCGGTTTCTAACGAGTGGAATTCCGATATCAAAGTTATACAATTTTAATTTCGTGGGTGTATATATATATATATATATATATATATATATATATATATATATATATATATATATATATATATATATATATATATTACCTGTCATGCTGATGCATTGCCAGACGTATGACTCCTCGGTCTCTCCCCGTACCTCAGGTAGGGTGAAGACGGTGGGAAAAGTTGATTATGTGCGTGCGTTCGGGTGTGCTTGCATATCTATGTAAATATTTAGCCATTTATTTTGACGGACCGTGTACTCTAGTGTATATATATGTCTGTGTCTATGGTATAAACCCAAATAAGAAAAATTGTTGCTTAAGATTACTGTATATGAATATAAAATGGCATTAATTTTTGTGTTGTTTTACCTTAATTTTATTAATCTCAATCAATGAATGAGATAAATTTCACAAAAGGGAAAAGGGTATATTCTCTCTCTCTCTCTCTCTCTCTCTCTCTCTCTCTCTCTCTCTCTCTCTCTCTCTCTCTCTCTCTCTCTTAAAGTGAAAACATAATTAATTAATAATTGACAGGACCAGAAATCTGAGAAAATGTATTATATTTAGATATTTTCACTTTAACTACATTTATAAATTGTTTTGCATAAATTCTCTAGTTCAATTTGGAAATCCTTTGGGCATCATATAAATTTCTTCTGGTTAGCACAATTTCTTTTGACGTACTGTTATGATTATTAGTCATTTGTACTTTCTTCTTATTGTATTTTGAATATGAGCATTAACAGTACAATTACCCATGCTCTTTAATATAGACATGGGTATACTAGAGGAGTACTCAATTGAGAGCATGCCATCGCTACGCCAGGCAGTCTTTATTTGCTCTTAACTCCAGTGCATAGTTGTTCTTTGACGTATGTTCTTCAAAGGTTATTGGACTTGTTCTTGAGTCTTACCACACATTTACTCCAAGTTTCGTTGAAATTGATTCAGTAGTTTTTATGCGTAGTATTGCTCACAAACAAAGAATAAATTAACAACATATTTGCCATTTACTTAACATTGCTAGTATTTCTAAAGCACTGTTGCATACTTTACTTTGAATTACTTTATGAGAAAATTTTATTTTCATCCTTGGGTCATATCCATTATGACTACCAAGTTTTGTCAAAATCTGTTCAGTAGTGTTTGTGTAAGTTGCTCACAAACAAACTTCTTCTTCTTTGTCTGCATCTTTTCCCACTTTTATGTGAGGTCGATGTTGACAAAGAAGAAAAAGAAGTTTGTTTGTGAGGAAAAGTAGCTTGTTTGTGAGGAAAAGTAGCTCACAAACAAACAAACACACAAATAAATAAACTAAGAAACAGGCGACGGGTGAATACATACCCTTCGCAAAATCTGATTTTGGCGAAGGCAATAATTCTCTTGCTTATGTTAACCTTTGACAATAAGACACGACTCAACGAAATAACATTTAAACTGCTTCTTGATCATGACGTAATCATCGTTCATTTAGATAATGAGAGGATAACTTGTTAGATCTGGTAATATTAGAATCCATTAAGTGAACCAAAAGGTATTTGTTAACGTCGAAATAGGCTCGGGGGAAGAATTGGACCTCGTAAGAAATGGACAGAATTATTAATGACCAAATCCTTCATCATACTGGAGATAGGTGAGGGGGGTGTTTAAACGGAGAACGGGGGAGAGGGGATGATACTTATATATATATATATATATATATATATATATATATATATATATATATATATATATATATATATATATATATATATATATGTATATAAATATATATATATATATATAAATATATATAAATATATATATATATATATATATATATATATATATATATATATATATATGTATATATATATATATATATACATATATATATATATATATATATATATATATATATATATATATATATATATATATATATATATATATATATATATATATATATATATATATATACATATAAATTCCCTTGCCTGGAATTCGTGAAATACGTGGTTATTTTCTCGTTTTATGAGGAAGTAGGATTCAACAAAGGAGTTATCGTAAGGGAAACATGTCGGGAAAAAAATATTTCTTGATTAAAATTAGATTTAAATTCATTTTGTGATTTAATGATATTTTCAGGATATTAGTTCTCATCTCTTTTGTGTTTTATTATTATAATCTTTGTGAAAACATCGTTCATAAAGATTTGACTTTATTCTAGATATATCAATCAATCTTAGAGAGTTCCACACAAAGAATTCATACCCTAAGGTATGTTCTTAGAAGGTATATTTATAAGGTATTAATTTTCATCTTTTTATTAATGTTCTATTACTGTAATCTTTGAAAAAAAAACCATCATCGATTTACTTTAAATATATCAGACAATCTTAGCGAGTTCTACGTAACGATTTAACCCAAAGGTCGGTCTTATGCACAAATTTATGTATCCAGTTCAATCGACTTTCCTTTGTTTTCAATTTGAAAGTGCCGTCGTAATAAAACAAGAATTTTGTTTAACAGGTGAAATAATGACTGGGAAAGTAGGGAGTGTGTATATATTATTATTATATTTATTTATTTCAATATATGGCTTATTAAATGATATGAAATTTTGAAGCAATATCTTTCTTTTCTTAAATCTAATATATATGCAAACTTAGTAATAAAAAAAAATCGCATATCTTTTCACAAATGTACGATGTATGATAAAGAAAAAGACGTAAATAAATGACAAGCTCTGATTCCATCGACATTTCTCAGAGACACGTTATGCTTATCTTTCGCTGATAGATTTCTTATATGAGGTTTCCGAAAAATTATATTAGAGCTGCTCAAAATGTATGATCTATCAAATTTCTTCTGGTTTCTCCTTAAAGGAAAAGTTTTTCTCTTTTGATGTTGGTCCAATATCGTAATTTCATAAGTGGAAAGTTTAGAATTTTTTTTAGGGATTTCAGGAAATAAAAGATTAAATTAGCATCCCCAAATTGAAAAGAAATGGCCAATTTAAATTTCTATTTGATATGAATGAGTGACGACTTGAAGAGAGAGAGAGAGAGAGAGAGAGAGAGAGAGAGAGAGAGAGAGAGAGAGAGAGAGAGAGAGAGACGCTCAAACATTCGAATCTTAGATAAATATACAACTTTCTTCACGCTATTAACACCTGGGATATCAATGTGACTGAACAAAATGGGTTTTATAAGTACTGATAAACTTTTCTGTGTAACATTGCTTTACATTTTTTTTAAACACACATGCACACAAACACACATATACACATACATATACATACATATATATATATATATATATATATATATATATATATATATATATATATATATATATATATATATGTGTGTGTGTGTGTGTGTGTGTATATATATATATATATATATATATATATATATATATATATATATATATATATATATATATATATATATATATATATATATATATATATATATATATGTGTGTGTGTGTGTGTGTGTGTGTGTGCATGTGTTCAGAGCATGTGTGCTTATTCCATGGGCTAACTTTTTCATTAAGAGTTTTTATGTTCACTTTCATTAAACTACAAAATTTATGAGTTTGTTGTAACTAGGAGCCATTGTTCTTTACTTTTAAGCGCACAGTTAATAAAATTGTTGAAAACAATTGTTAATTTTGAAGATAACGTTTATATCTAGATTCTTGTATGGATGATATCGGTATCTAATATAATTTTGTTATATTTATAATCATTATTAATAGTGACAATATAGGTGTTACGACCTGTGTAGGCCGTAGTTCTGGTTCTTTAAACTTTAATCTTTTAAAGGAATCGTAGGCAGTACATTATTTATGTAACACGGTGAACTGAGGGAAGACAGAACAAAAACACTGGAAAAAATCTAACAATATTTATTACAATACACTTAAATAAATTCAACCTTGCACCAGGAGTAACAAAAAGCTCCTAAGACAAACAACAATGAGTAAACAAAAGTGTCTTGGAGGACTAATATACAGAGTCCTCTAAATGCACAAGGTTGACCTATATCTAATAATCTTAACCCTAACATAGAAAAATTAAATAGATCAAAAGTATGGCTCATATATTAAGCCGGGCCCACAAATATTAACAAACCACTACCCTATTTCTAAACAGACAGGAATAAGGAAGACAGGAGAAATGAAAAGGCAGAAAACCTTAAAACAGGCCACAAATTACCCTATTCATCAGACGCTGGAAAGTACAGGCAGCGTTCTTCATCCCAAAGGGCATTACTTTGCATTCGTAAAGCCCTGAGGGCGTCACAAATGCTGAAATTTCACGGGCACGGCCAGATAGGGGGACCTGTCAATAACCCTTTAACAGATCCAATTTTGTAATAAACCTAGCAGGACCTATCAGGTCCAGACAATCCTCAATACGGGGAAGAGGAAAGGAATCATTTTTAGTAACCGAGTTTACCCTCCTATAGTCAACACATACGATATTTACCATCAGGCTTCTTCACCAAGACTATAGGGGAACTCCATGGACTTACTGATGGTTGTATGAGATTGTGCTCCAGCATGTATTTAATTTCGTCTTCAACAATGGCACGCTTCTCTGGACTGAGGCGATACGGGCTTTGCTTGACCGGAGAAGCATCACCAACATCAACATCATGCTGGAGCAACCTCGTCCTTCCTGGAGAGTCCTGAAACAAGTCAGAAAATTCCATAATTAGGCTTAGTATATCTTGTTTCTGAGGTGCCTCCAGATGCTCTAACCCCTCTTTAAATACACCTAAATTTTGCAAGTTATTACCTAGAGCATCTGAAGGCACCTGGTCCAAAACATCTTCCAAGTTTTCCTCAACAGGTGCAACCACACTCATAACTGGCTCAAAAACAATGGCCAACGGATCCCGTCTATCAGAAGAGTAAGATTTCAACCTGTTTATGAGGAAAATTTTACATTTACGACTAGTTCCAGGGGCTTCAACTTCATAATTGACCTCTGACAACTTTCTCAACACCTTCCAGGGGCCCTTGTACCTGGGTTCAAGGAAGTTGTCTGGATCTGTGCTTAAAACTAGTACTAAGTCCCCGGACTCAAATGAGCGTACCTTACACTTCTGATCAAATTTGGTTTTCATTGTAGCTTGGGAAGCAGACAAATTATCTTTGGCATACTTCCAAGCTACGGCTAACTTGGACTTAAGTTCACTAACAACTTCTCCCACCGTACGCTCTCCTCTCTGATTTACTTCGAGCAATTCATGGAAGACTTCCAAAGGTCCTCGAACCTTGTGCCCAAATATTAATTCAAAGGGAGCAACGCCAGTAGAAGAATTGGGAAAATTCCTTATGGCAAAGAGAGCAAAGGAAAGCCCTTTATCCCAATCCTCTCCTTGCTCATAACAATATTTTTTCAATATACACTTAAGGGTCTGGTGAAATCTTTCCACCACACCCTGACTCTCAGGATGGTAGGGTACACTGGTAATGTGCTGAATGGCCAGTTCAGCACACTTACTCTTAAATACCCTGCTTGTAAAATTCGAGCCGCAATCTGACTGAATTTTACGAGGCAATCCATACCTGGAGAAAAACTCCACTAATTTGTCAAACACAGCTTTTGAGGTTATTTTCTTCATTGGAAAGGCCTCAGGAAAACGTGATGCTCTATCCATTATGGTCAGGAGATGCGTAAACCCTAACTTTGTCCTAGGCAGAGGTCCTACCACATCAATTACCAATTCTGCAAAGGGTTCTTCACCGAGGACTTCATTCCTGGCCACCAAAAACATTTACTCAACCTACAAAAAGTTTTACTTAAGCCTAAGTGGCCAGAAAAGGAGTCCTCATGTGCAAGGCTTAACACAGCCTCCCTAAACTTGGTAGGTACGACAATTTGTCTTAAACAAGAAGTCACATTTAGTTGATGAGTTGGGGGACGACTGACCCTATACAACAATCCTTTTAACACCACAAACCTGGGCCTGGTCAAATCGTCAGTATTACCCAACTCAAAAGAAAATTCATCTTTTTGGGCCTGTATGAAAGAGAGACGGTCACAATCGGATTTCAATAATTTAAAAATTCCAAAACTAGAACTACTGCTACTACTACTACCTTCTACTAGCCCGGGCTTCTCTACCTCAACTTCTAAATTACTTAAATTTAGGTCATCATCATTATCAGCTTCTGCTGCACGCTTAGCAGAGGCTCGAGTAGTTATTGCCACAGGGCAAGCCGTGACCGAAACAATAGGAAATAATTCCTGCCCCTCTGCACTCAACATATCATTCCCAAGGATTCCGTCTATTCCTGGTATCGGCAGGCTCTCAACTACCGCCAGCTCAGTAACCTTGTGATACCCTGGGAAGGACAGCTCCACCCTTACTAAAGGAGCAGATACCACCGTATCGGGAAATCCTCCCAGGACCACGTATTCTCCAGTATAGGGAACTAAGTTAGACAAGGACCCTGCCAACACCAAAGATCTAGCGGATCCTGTGTCCCTCAAGAACTTAACATAAAGTGTAGAGGTCTCAGATTTCAATTTTCCTGGGTAGACATATTTGTTAAATGGTCATAAATTACCAGTGGACTCACACAATACAGGTTTTACTTTACCTACATCTGGTTCACTACTAACCTGGGGATCAACAGTTTTACCATTCTTACTCTCTGAAATAGAATTATTTGAAATTAGTGAGATTGGCGTAGGCTGATTAACATTATTTTGACTCTTATTTTGATTCTTTTGGAGGTAACGGCTCCTGGCTCTACATTCAGCTTGTCGATGCCCTGGCTTATTACACCAAAAGCAATTACCTCTAATTTGATTAGTTTTACCCAAATTGCCACGGTTAGAAAAAACCAGAGTGTGCCCACCACTCAAGTCCTTTCTGAAGCCACTACCAACATGATTACTCATGCTACTATTAGGGGTACTAGATTGGTTTTTAAAGGGATTATTCGACTTAGAAGACAAATTAGTATTATTATTATTAGGGTATGAGGACGAGAAGTTACCTGACCCAGCCCGATGGGTCAGGACAAACTCTTCAGCTACCTGAGCTGCCTTGGACAAAGTTAAAATTTTAGTGTCCTCCAGATGAACCCTCAATTCTTTACTACACACCTTCTTAAACTCCTCCAGTACCATCAGTTCCCTCAAGGAAGAGAAGGAAGCAACTTGACGACTTTTCAGCCAGTTGTCAAACTGCTCCTCCTTGAGACGAGCATACTCAACATAAGACATAGAATTGGGCTTGCCAGTGGTTCGGAATCTCTGGCGATAGGCCTCAGGGACCAAATCATAGGCCCTGAGAACCAAAGCCTTTACTTTGTCATAATCTCTGGCAAGGCCCTCTTCCAATGCATTATACACCCGGATTGCCTTGCCCGTCAATCTACACTGTATGAGTACCGTCCACATTTCTGTGGGCCAAGACAACCGGGTAGCAACCCTCTCAAAAGCTTTAAAGAATTCTGGTACGCTCCCCTCATCAAAAACTGGAATTAACTTTAGTGCACCCGAAATATTAAATTTGTCTGATGATGAGCTATTGGGTGAACTAACATGATTAGGGGACCCTTGCACCTTGGCCAACTCAAGGTTAAGCTTGAGCAACTCAATCTCATGTTTCCGGGCCCTCTCGTTCTCCTCAAACTGCAGCTTCAATAACTCAATTCTCTTACAAATTACATGGAACTCCTCCTGCCCCATTACATGAGCAGAAGGTGTTACATGGTTGGGAACAGCCTCCTCAGCTAAAAAGGGGTTAGTTGAAATATTAAAATTTTTAACAGCCCTGGCCGGAGTAGGAAAATTGGCCGGACCTTCATACATAACCTTTACGGCAGGGGAATCAGCGAACAGGGAAAAACCAGGATTTATGCTCACATCATCGACTATGGATCCTTCTTGGTCCGACCCAAAATCAGTGCCACTCTCAAAATCACTGGCTAGGCCGCTAGCTGCCTCATTACCCTCAGTCAAATCTTGGGACACTTTTTCCTTAACCAGTTTTAACAAATTGGCCCGAGTGTCAGAGGACTTATGAGGGATCTCCAACCACCGGGCACACTGTACCAAGTAAGCTCTTGTCAAAACTCCTAAATATTTCAAACAGTCAGCCGAACCCAAGAATTCCGACGGGTCAAAAGTAAAGTCCTTCATTTTAATGAAAATAATATCCTATGGGGAAGGAAAGCAACTAAACCAAAAATCAAATATCAACAATAAATACTGTCAAATCCCTCCAGAGCTGAACTGCTCCCCCAAACACCGAGTACACCTGCGTACGATCCTGTCACGGTCGCCACTTGTTACGACCCGTGTAGGCCGTAGTTCTGGTTCTTTAAACTTTGATTTTTTTAAAGGAATCGTAGGCAGTACATTATTTATGTAACCCGGTGAACTGAGGGAAGACAGAACAAAAACACTGGAAAAATCTAACAATATTTATTACAATACACTTAAATAAATTCAACCTTGCACCAGGAGTAACAAAAAGCTCCTAAGACAAACAACAACGATTAAACAAAAATGACCTGGAGGACTAATATACAGAGTCCTCTAAATACACAAGGTTGACCTATATCTAAAAATCTTAACCCTAACAAAGAAAAACTAAACAGATCAAAAGTATGGCTCATATATTAAGCCGGGCCCACAAATATCCACAAACCACTACCCTATTACTAAACATATAGGAATAAGGAAGACAGGAGAAATGAAAAGGCAGAAAACCTTAAAATTACCTACCTACACACAAACGTTTAAAGCTAAACCAAATACCAAATAATAAAACATAACACAAGGCAGCATACAAATACACATGCCACATACTAAATGCATAAACACTTGGATACCTTCACAAAAGAATTATGCAGTCATAATTTATATATACACGTAAAAAACCCAACACTGTATTATTTATCTGTGAAATAACTCAACAGTACTTATCCATACATGGATCAGACGACAGAGAGGGGACGAACATTCATCAGCATCAGAGGGAGTATCATTAACACCAGGAAAACGGACTGGGCATATCCATAACGATAATGAAAAGATCGTAACTTTACCTGGGTAATGCCTCCCTACGTTCCTCCTCACGGACCCTTGGTCCACAGACGAGCAGCGTAACAGATGTGATGACGCTCTTGGATCACGGCAATAGTATCTCCAACAGTGCCGGGACAGAACGACGGCACCGTCTTCCCGCAGAATCCTCAGGCGGGGAAAATAACGTCAAGCGAAGGTCGCAAGTGACACATACACTTGCAGGACGTAACAAGCGAGGTGGCTATCGCAGGTGACAAAACCCCTGCATACGTGGTCCGTGATCCCAAGAAGTGTACAATATACCGCGGGTGGCTCAAAGACACCAGCGAAATAATCCTCCAAAGGCACAATTCCTTATGAGGGAATAAAAGAGGCGTCTACCAATGGCTGCTGAATTAGGATACACGTCTGTGATCAAGATACGGTCCGAACTGAACATTCCAGGCAGCAGTAGTCTCGTCCACGGCTCTCACTAAACACCAAACACTCGGAAAGAAAAATAAACAAAAGAGATAATGGCAATTAACTAATTAACGACGAGGAGGAGCGAAGGTTATCACCGAACTCTTATGAAAGGGCAGTTAACTTTTACTCCTGCCGAAGACCGAATTTATTTATAAACAATTAAATAACCTACTTTAACATAACAATAGGTTAATATATTATAACTAAAAACAAACAGTTTGACCAAGATAATCAGGAGAAATTTACTACTCCATTGAAGAGGACATTAGTCAACGTTCCAATCAATTTGAGTTTCGCTACTAATCCACCAAATTACCGATACTCAGATAAGTCGTAATACAAGTAGAGAGAGAGAGAGAGAGAGAGAGAGAGAGAGAGAGAGAGAGACTTCATCACGTGCATTTCTTGGGAAGGCCATGGATCAAAATTACTATCTGTTTGCTGTTCTTCTTTCCCACCGTTATCCCTACATTAAGGGGTTATTGCATCAGGCATTGTATATATTACACAATTTGGCGGAAGGTTTTACGATTGCATGCATCCCAGACATTAACCACAGTTAATGGCGGTGGGCCTGTAGCCTTTGACTTAATAGTCCAACTGCAAGGCAACAGTTTCCTCAGATATTGGCAGTGGGCCCAGCTCCTTTTATTTGCTTTCTACAACACAGGACTTAAAGGTGGTAGTATTCTTACACCCCTACTACAGGGCCATGTCTATATGCTCTTATAATTGAATATAAATGATTAGATTGGTTGAGAACTAATGTTTTGGTGCTAATACTGAGATCTGTGTTAATTAAGGCCGATTCACACGACCCGTTTGCCAGCGCGCGGTTTTCATTGTGTACTTAGACTCTGTCACGTTAGGACCGAGTAAATTACGATAATTTTGACACTATAAGATGTTGGTTGATAACTGTGTTGATAAAATAAGTTATGCAACTTCATAATGCTTTATGCACCATGCCAAGAATATTAAAACTGCGATAAACTCACCTGTTTTATTTTATGCCTCTCCAGTCATTTTCCATATCTTTTGTTTATGTAAATTATTTCTATACATCTTGTTTGCCATGTCAAACATCTCCTCATACCCTTGAAAAAGTTCAATTAACCTCTAATACATGGTGTCAACAACAAACTAACTAATTTCTATGACTCTATACTATGAGGAAAAGTCGGGGTTGAAGGCCACGAAACGAACAGGTACGATACAGGTCCTCGTTCAACCCTGGTTCATACAAAACATCATCCACACGTTGGTTGGGACGGGTGGCTGGCTAACGTCCGTCAAACCGGACGAGGTTTCTTGGAAAGAAAGCCGGGCCGACTCGGACGGCTGACGTCCGAGGGCTGCCGTCGGCCTGACGGGTCGTGTGAACAGTTGTATTTGAATACACGTAAGAAACTTAGACGCCGGTTAACCTGTTAGCCTGTC